>NC_092862.1:11291815-11361803 GCF_032062135.1 Pyxicephalus adspersus | reverse complement strand
AAGTTCAAGAAGAAAGAAGAGCAGTGACAAGTCATTAAAACAGAAACTTATGGCTCAAAATTGGATAAAGGGTAAAGGGACAAAAACCAAACCAAGATTTGAGTAAGAGTTCACACGCCCCATGCCTTAAGACAATATTTGCTTGTCCCAGAAATGAGCATTATAGTACAAACAAACCTTGGTTTGTATGTTTCCAGACTTCATGCATTAATTGCTCACTGTGAAACCTGTCAAACTTTGTATGACTCCAACAGCCCAAAAGCAAACAAATAATAAGGAGAACCAACGGCATTTAATTTGCAGACCTACCCGAAGAATGGCTCGGGTAAAATCAAAGAGGAAATGGAATAGCAGGCTGGTAACTGAAGTGATAATGAGGAATTCATTTAGCAAAACACCAGGATGGAGCTGAAATAATTAACATTGCAATGGATGGGGTTTGCCCTGTAGCACATTTAATGAGATTTTCTTAATTTATGTTACTTTACAGAGAAGGCCACCTCATGGCGCAGCCTAAAGTACTTCAGCAGCTGATTTGCTCAATTAAAAATGAACTTTAAGCAAACAGCTAGATACTTAGTAGAACACACATTTGGAATATGTTTTACTTAACAAAAAAAGTTTCAATTGTTTTGATGAAGTCATTTATTTCAGACAGACCTGTGAGACAGCACAGCCGAGTGCCTGACCTCATCTATCTCCAATGTGGTTAGGTGACACAGCTTGGTCAATGTCCAGTTCCTGATGAACTAATGATGTCATCTCTATGCCCTTACCTCCTGTAGGTTTGGGTTTGATCAATGCTGGGCAGATCAAAAGAGCTCCAATTGGTTAAGAGCACTATACAGGCATCCAATGGACATCATATCTTTCATAATTGTTTCCATTGATGAAAATTTAAGCTGTCACTGGACACAGTGTCCAAAAATATGGAGTTAAGTTAATTAGCTTCCCCCTAAATTGACCTTAGACTGTGATAATGACATATGACTATAGCAGGGACATTAGATTGTGAGCCCCTATGAGGGACAGCAAGTGACATGACTATGTACAGTGCTGTGTAATATGACGACGATATAAAAATACTGCGTAATAAATGTATTAATAATAATAATAATAAGCATCATTCTGTTTTATGCAGAGAGGAGCATGGAAGGATAAGCAAGCCACACCCTGCTGATCTCTCCTCCATAGGAATAAACTAAGAACAATCCCAATTGGTGATGAACGACAGGGGTCCACCAATGTCATTCATCACCAATTGGGATTGTTCATAGTTTATTCCTATGGAGGAGAGATCAGCAGGGTGTGGCTGAAATGTCAGATTTTTTCCCAAGACAAGAATTACCTTTTTTATTTTTTCGGGTGAAACCATCTGGCTTGTGTACATAGCATGAAGACCAATTTATAAGGAGTGTGATGGTATTATTATTTTTATTATTAATAATAATAATAATAATAATAATAATAATAAACAGGATTTATATAGAGCCAACATCTTACGCAGTGCTGTACATTAAATAGAGGTTGCAAATGACAAACAAATACAGACAGTGACACTGCAGGGGAGGACCCTGCCCCGAAGAGCTTACAATCTAGGAGGTGGGGGAAGTAACACACAATAAGAGAGGAGAGATATGTAGTGGTGGGAAGTAGTGATGGTTTCAAAAGACAGAAGAAGATGGGTAGGCAAGTTTGAAAAAATGGGTTTTGAGAGCTTTTTTAAATGAGCAGAAAGTAAGACCAAGCCGAATAGGACGAGGAAGACCATTCCAGAGAGTTGGGGCAGCTCTAGAAAAGTCTTGGAACCGTGCGTATAATGAGATTATGAGTGAAGAGGTCAGTTGTAGGTCATCAAAGGAGCGGAGAGAGCGGCTGGGGGAGTATTTGTTTACCAGGTCAGAAAGGTAAGTGTGACAAGAACTGTGGAGGTATTTAAAGGCAAAGCACAGGAGCTTGAATTTGATTCTAAGGTTAAATGGAAGCCAATGGAGAGAACTACAAAGAGATGCAGCAAAAGAGGAGCAGTGGGAAGGATGGATGAGTCTGGCTGCAGCATTCATAATAGATTGTAGAGGAGAGAGTCGGGTTAGTGGAATACCAGAGAGGAGGATGTTACAGTAGTCCAGACAAGAGATGATAAGAGCGTGTACAATGAGTTTGGTGGTCTCAGGGGACAGGTAGGGGCAGATTTTGGAGATGTTGCATAGGTAAAAGTGACAAGACCTGGAAATGTTCTGAATATAGTGGGTAAATGAGAGGGCAGTGTCAAAGGTGACACCAAGAAAATGTTGTGTGTTAGAACAGTTAGAAATATGTCAGGGGGAGATTTGGAATTTAAAGGGGAGAAGATGATGAGTTCTGTTTTATCCAGGTTGAGTTTCAGGAATCGGTCAGACATCCATGATGATATGGCTGACAGGCAGCATGAGACCTTATCCAGGACTGAGGGGGACAGGTCAGGGGTGGACAGATAGATTTGAGTGTCATCAGCATACAGATTGTACTGTAAGCCAAAGGAGGATATGAGACTACCGAGAGAGGAGGTGTACAGAGAGAAGAGAACCGGTCCAAGGACTGACCCTTGGGGAACACCAACAGGGAGGAGCGTGAACGAGGAGGAATTACCATTACAAGAAACCTGAAAGGAGCGGTCAGACAGATAGGCAGCAAACCAAGAGAGAGCAGTGTCACAGATACCAATGGAGCACATGATTTGTAATAGAAGGGGGTGATCAACAGTGTCAAAAGGTCAGGTGGAGGAAAGATCAAGGAGAAGGAGCAGGGAAAAGTTGCCTTGAGACTTGAGCTCTGATGAGCTCATTGGCCACTTTAGTAAGGGCTGTTTCAGTGGAATCGGCAGCTCGAAAACTAGACTGGAGGGAGTCAAGGAGAGAGTTGGTGCTCAGGTAATGGGTGAGTCTTTTGTAGACAAGGCACTCAAGAAGTTTGGAGACAAAAGCAAGAAGGGAGAAAGGACGGTAGTTAGAGGGTAGGGAGGGGTATAGTGGGGGTTTCTTCAGGATAGGGAGAATTATGGCATGTTTGAAAGCGGAGGGGTAAATACCAGTAGTAAGAAAGAGGTTGAATAGTTTAGTTAGGGCGGGGGCCAGGGTGGAGGAATGAGCACAGAGTAGATCAGAAGCAAAAGGGGCAAGTGGACAGGTAGTAGATGGAGATGATAACAGAAGAGAGGAGACTTCGTCCACAGTAACAGGGCTCAGGGAGGTTAGGGATGATTTACAGGTGGAAGGGGTGGGTATGGTTGGAGTGGCTCGGGGAGCAGAGACAACATGTTTGATTTTGTAAATTTTATCTCTAAAGTAAGTGGCAATGGGCAGAGAAGGTTGTTGTGGGAGGAGCAGGTGTGTGGTTTAGGAGGGAATCAATTGTTGAAAAGAGGTTGCGTGGGTTTAAAGCTTGACAGGAAATGACAGCGGAGAAGTAATTTTGCTTGGTGACAGTGAGCTCAGTGTTAAAGCTTTGTAGCTTGTCTTTGTAGTCCATGAAGTCAGCGCTGAGGCCAGATTTTCTCCAGAGTGCAGAGTTTTGAAAATACTAGGTCCAAAGTGTGTCCGGCGATGTGTGTGGGGCCATTGATGTTCTGCGTGAGTCCAAAGGAGCAGGTAATGGAGAGCAGTTTGGCTGAGGAAAGATAGTTGGCATCATCCACTGCAACAATAAAGTCACTGAGGATGAGGGTGGACAGCTCATGGGAAAGAATGTTTGGAAGCCAAGAGGCAAAGTTATTCATAAATTTGGATTACTGGTCTGGGGGGGCGGTAGACAACAGCAACAAGTTTTACATTTAACCCACATTCTTTGGTGGAGAATGTTTCAGGTCTGTATGTTCTCAATGGCAGTGACTGATTCCCCATCAGATAATATTTTCTGGATGTCAGATTCCCTGCTTATAAGTTGACCCCTAGGTGTTGCTGTGAAATACACAAAGCTAATATAAAGACATATTCTGGTACCTATATAAATTGTCAAAAATGATTTAACACTCTGGAATAAATGGTGTTCTTTTATATCTGTCTTGAATTTGCATTTGTTTCAGAACAGAAAAACTCAACACTATCACTTTCGCCCAATCCCATTCTAATGCTTCTTGGTGCCACATGTGAATATGAGTTACCATACTGGCACCATCACCTCATTTAAGCAAATCTATGTAGCAAAAAATGTAATGCCTTCTCCACATTAGTACACGTTCATCCTACCCAAGCTTCTCCACCAGTTCTCCCAGGTGTCAGGAACAATGAAAGTCCAAGACACTGCGGTTGGAGCTAACACAAGGATAGGGGCCCTCTCCCCACCTCCATGGGACAGCCTTGAGCCAATCAACATTGTATGGTAAAGGTGTGAATCCCATTTTGCACCTCTGTACCTGAGTATTTTCTGGGTATGTTCTTGACTCTTGGTGCTGAATAGTGCAAAGTAATGGTAAGTGGTAATGTATACATAGCGTATTATATGCTTTCCAAATTTGTATATGCCAAAAGTGGAAGCAGATTGCCAGGATAATGTAGGTTTGGCATTCATGCACCCCACATTAATTTTTTTTTTAAATTGCGTGTTTGGTTTTAAAAACATAGTAACTTCTGGGGTTTGGAACGAAAGAGGAAGGAAGACACATCTTAAAAGTAAAAAGTTTTGCCACACCTCATTCACAAAAGCGTGTGAATTCAAACTATAGGAGGTAGATAATTGGTTAGAGAAACCATAAGTCAGGTGTTTTTTTTGGCAAAATGTTGTTTATGATAGAAGATATGCATGGTACAATTTTTACATATTTAGACAGTACAGTGGTATACACGAGTTTTGAGGTGCCACTGATTACTTCATCCGGGTGTTTTCAAAAAAGCTAAACAAAGTATGCTAACACAGATGTTAGTATAGATAAAAAACCTTGTGTGAGTACTAACGTTTTAATTGCTTGGTATAATCTTGTATTAGACCATATAGTGTGTTAACTCGACGCATTTCCCCAACATGGCTTCTTCAGGGGTGTACTTAAGACAGTTGTCTAAACATATTCAAAGAAAACAAACATATGTGTAAGGCATTAATAATATATATACCACAAAAAAAGAATGAAAGAACATTTTGTTATAGCCTGTGTACAAAGCCTGTGTACAAAGTAATAATTCTACATATTTACAGGCATCATTGTATCTAAGATATTGAATAGTTTATATATTTGAATCATGAGTAATAATACATACCGTACTCTGATCAAAAATAAGTATGCAGTAGAGATTATTATCGAGTATATTGGTATATATATATATATAGAGTCAAAATATGGTTCTGAGTTTCTAAGTGCTGGGTTTAATAGAATAATTTAAACAGTTTTGTATTAATTTCAAAGGGAAGGAGTATTAATGAGAGTACACTTACTATGTTGTTGCGAGGTTATTCGCCCAAAAAAGAGTGTAAAGAGCTGGTTTCACCATCATCATAAACAACATTTTGCCAAAAAAACACCTCACTTGTGATTTCTCTAATTTCTAGTTCTTCATAGTAACTTCCAGTTCTTCTCCGTGGTCACAGGAGTGCTATATCCTCTCTTCTTCTCCAGGCTCCTTAGGTGGGGATAGAAACTCCAAATGTCCAACTGCTCTATTGGCAGTACAACTGGACAGGCCAGACGATGGGAATACCAGCATGTGGCTGCATGGCATCCTGTATGTCCTAAGGGAGATTAAACCCAATCTGAGTATAATACCATGGATCTGCTTCCATGGTTAACACATAAATATATAGTTTACCAATTCCACATCTAGTTGATTTATCTATCAAAGTCCACTGCCAAATAGCTGTAGACTTATTGGTGCACATTATGATCCAGCCTGCATACTAGCACTGGCTGACAGCAGGCAACATGAAGAGGTCATCAAAGGCGGCCTTCATATTTCTTCAAAGACTGATCTCCAATATTTAGCTCCAATGTGATCATCAGCAAGCACAGATAACAGGTAGATGTGGGCACAACCCAATATTGTAAGAAAAAAAACATTGCGTGAACCAAATTAGTGGACTTCAGTGATCGACATTGCACACCCTTTAGATTGTTTGCACTGAATATGCCCAACCAGTTTTATCTATATCCACTGGACCAAAGGAGAATTGAGGAAGAGAATATTTAGTAGGAAGTAATATTATTATGTAAGCAAGACTTGCTAAGGATTCTGGGAAGATGGTTATAAATAAGCAGCCCGCCAGACTCTTGGGATGCTTCCTATTCTACAACAGTCCAAGCCGTATGCAGTTGTAGCCTTTCATTAAAATGCGCAGTATATTTCTCTCACACCGATCACATTAGTTTTCCATAAATACCGCAGCAGAACAAGGCAAAGTGGGACGTTAAATCATTTCCTCTGTATGGGCCGCTCCAGAGCTGCCTGCTGGAAGTGCCGTATCATATTGCTTTCTTGCCGTGGCCTGGATAATATAATATTAGAGCGAGTGTAACTCATATAAAAAAGTCACTTTATTCAAAGCACACCTGTAGATTTGGAGGATGCAGTCGTGAGGATTTATTATATATGAAAATAATGTACCTGCCAGTTATTACTGAATATTAATTAAAGAGAATCTGTCATTACTTCCCATTTAAAAAGAATAACATTTATGCAGATATAAAATTCAAGCAAAATCCCCAAAAGAAGATGTTGGATGCCATTGCTGGAGAACAGATCCATCAATAGGGATGAGGTTCTGGAATACTGTGAGATAACCTAAATCCTGAGTATTCCAGGTTCAGGTGTCAACTTAAGTTCATAGTACAAATTTCTATACTAAATTATAAAGGACCCATAATGCCCTGCGTGACCTTTTATTGTGGTGCAACAATGGTCAATAATCGGGGGATTAGTAATGTGCCAGCAACCCAACTACTGACCTCCGATCAGCCATAATGGTTTGATTTTTAAGTGTGCCCATACCAAGCAATCCAATCCTGTGTAAGGTAAAATCTTATTTTTCTTGCACTAGGTTGGGTATTCCTTGCAACTTTGACCAAACAGACCCAATAAACAGAATCCTCTTGTGTTGGTATACCTGCTGAAAATGTTTTACTGTCACTTTTCCTACTTTCTTATGCTGAATTGGGAGAAGTGCCCTAGGCTGCACAAAACAAAAAATTATCTGTTAAAATTTGGGGAGTTATCCAGGTCAACAGATTGCTTGTCCCAGAGCCTTGGCCTTGGAATTGTGTTTCTGTATTATTTCAGTGTTAGAATCTCAATAGGATTTTATGCACCTGAGACCCAGTTGTTGGTTGGAAGTACAAGGTGAATTTTACATATCAAAGACTCTATTTCTGATAGGAAATGAAACATTTTAATGGGTTTCTTTTATCTTCAAGTCTCAAGTAAGAATTGTTAGTTTTCTCCAAAAGTCACACTGTATTTTATTCTAAATCTGGGCCGAATTTTATTGATTACTATAGGAATAGATAGGTGACAATATGAAAAGAAGTTTGAACCTACCACCTCTCTAACAACAGTGTTATGGAAAAGCTAAATACTATTTTAAAATAAGAAATCTGTAAAATCAGAAACTACAGGTAATAAATTCAGCTCTTGTAAAGGCAGAGTAGTTAATATGCAGTCCAATTACTGATTGCACAAAATAAAATTCTATATCTTTGTCCATTCCTCCATGATATCATGTGCAGCTTACACAAAACAGATTAGTCAGTGGTTCCAAAAACTACAACCTGCAGGCCAGTTGCAGCCCACTGGATGCTGATGATTACCAGGTCTACGCAATGAAAAGCAATTACATTAAAAGTTGAAATGGGGAAGCTGCTATTTGAAGAGTGGTAGCAGGTGCTGGGCACTGGAGAGGAATGTAACACCCAGCTGTGTAACTGGCACCATAATGCAGAGTTACCTCTTTCCTGATGATGCTTCTATAGTCCAGGTGATTGTTGCAGAACAATGACCCTTCAAAGTAAATTGCACTGCACACCAATGTTAAGGCACCATTTCCATATGACCCATGGATTCCATTGTTCCTTTTGATATAAGGGCATTATTTACTGCACTGACAAAGGAACACCATCACTAACAACTACATAGGGGTTATCATGAGGAACAACCCATCCCACTGACACTGGAGCACCATTCCCCCGACTGACTTGGCACAGTGGCACTATTCCTTACACTGACACAAGGGTGCTATTCCTACCACTGACCATTGACACATGGGCACCAATTCTTACTACTGACCTCCAAAATAGGGACGTCGGTGTTCTCATTGACCACTGACACAAAGGCACTATGTCTCCCACTGACTTCTCCCACTGAGACAGAGCACCATTTCTTTTACTGATATAGGGGCAATACTCCTCCCACTAACCACTTACACAGGGGCAACATTCCTTCCACCGACACAGAGGCATTACTCCTCCCACTAACTATTGTTATCGAGTCATCGCTCCTCCCACCGATTATTAAGAAGGGACATTTTTAATTGTACTACTATGAGATCTACTATGATAAAACAGAGGCATTAATTACTTCCATGCATACAGTAGCATTTTTCACTCCTATTGACCAGCAATGCAGACGTAAACAGGGAAATTAAAATATTTTTAGATCCACTCCTACTGACCAAAATTTGTTCTTTAGATCATGTGAGCATAATGAGCTGGCACTTTGTTCAAATGTTTGAGGCCCCATGGAAAATAAAATTTCCTTTTGCAAAATGCAAACTTTTTCCCCTGTTCAGACTGTCTCAGCTGTGAAATACTAAACACTGATCCTAAATTAGCATTTTTAAGTATTCATTATCATTCCTTTGGAGTAACTATTTTTTAATTAAATATTAATGTATTTATTTTCATCCCTATTTCATCTTCATTATTATACTGAAATCATTTTATAGCAATAATTAATTTAGTTATGCTTTGCGTCTGCTATATATGGCCTCCTTTTTATTATCTTTGTGTCAAAAAACAATTTTATATAATATCTGAAATGATTTATTACTGTACACGATTTTTCAGAATTATTATTAATGTTTGATTTTCTTCATTTTTTGCCTTAATTTTTGTATTTAAGCCTATGAAACACATTAGACATTTTTCGAACTGCTGGCCTGAACAAGCCTGATAAAAAGGGTCCTGATAAAATAGAGGTAGAAATACCCCCAAATAAAAGAAGCAAAGTTGCACAGGAAAGGTTGGAAAAGACTGCTCACTTGTCCATTGGGCCTGATATATTAAAGCTCTCCAAGGCTGGAGAGGATACACTTTCTTCGATGAAGCTGGGTGATCCAGTAAACTTGGAATGGATTTCCTAAAGTAATTTGCTATTTATTAGCATATGTTTTTTATCCTGGCCCAGATCCATTCCAGGTTTTTTGGATCACCCAGCTCCACTGAATAAAGTGTATCCTCTCCAGCCTTGGAGAGCTTTAATAAATCAGGGCCATTGTCTACAGAATGTCCTCCTGTATGCAGTCTGCCCTTTGATGGCAGTAATTGTGGGTTGGGATTCTGGCAAGTGGACAGGAATGAATGTGGGACAGGCCACATGGCAGAAAGGTCAGCTGTTTAGTCTACTTCAGTATTTCCCAACCAGGGTTTTATGGAAACCAAGGGTTCCTCCAGAGTTTGCTAGGGGTTCCTTGAGCAATGAGCAGTTTGTGGCTTGTCAGAGTCGTGTAAGTTTAGGTGACACCAATGATCTTTTTCAGATCAATCGTCTGTATTCCAACATTCTTCCCAATGGCCAGCAATAGTATGCATTCTTCCCTCTGACCACCACACTATTGTACAGTGAGCTGTGGGTATAGTAATTACAGCAGGAGTTTCCCAATATCTGAAAGTTATTTCAAGGGTTCATCAATGGTAAAAAGGTTGAGACACACTGGACTATATGGTTATGGATCATACGTTCTTTGTCTGTAAAAGTCCCAAACCATGGTCTGACTCAATCCATTAAAATCTTATCTGACCGATTCAACAGCCGCAGGTACTAAAACTGGAAACTCATACAATTTATTCTTTGCCATGCCTGCTCTCTCTGGGTTCTCTCTCTCTACCAAGGTGACTAGTGAACTAGTGAATATTTTGTAAAAATTATTCGGCATATTCTAATAAAACGATAGGGGCATGGAGGTCACCTAAGTGTGTTGCCCAATTTTGATGGAGTAATAAAAGGTCATTGAGTAAACCTCAGGACTAAATGAACACTAATGCAGATCCTCTGACAGGTAGCATAGTTTATATATCTTTGATAAGTGTTTGCCTGGAACACAGCCTTAATGCATTAAAAGCAATTTGGAATAAGGTTAACTGAAACTGAAAGACATGCTGGCTCCTATGTTTCCTTACTTGTTTGAGAGTTTTAGGTTGCACATAGTCTTCCAGTGCCAATGACCTACAATTCAGACAGACAGTCCCAGCTGGTGATTGGCAGAACTTTAAATAACTTGTCCATAAATAACTTTAAATAACTTGACATTGAAAGGCCCCAAGATATACTTAAATAATTCCTATTTTCCCTGATTTAGAACTTATAAATGCAGGAAATAAAACAATATTCTCTTCTGCAGCCAGTGAAATCACCTGTGCTGTCAAGAGTCACCATTCTTTTGTTTTAGCATACATCTGTTGTACTTATAGAGTCTCCAGAGACAAAATGTTCCTTGTAAGAAACATAATGCTAAAAATAATCTCACTTTAATCTGCAGAATCAAATATAAAAACACAGTATGTGACATGCTGTATTCAAAGAAGTTAATTTACACAGGATTTGCAAAGCCTACATATGAACGTCTCCTGAAGATAGCCTCCAGCACAAATATGAAATTAACAACTGTAAAGCCACATATATATATATCTAGCTTGACTTAGTATCTGATTGTATTATCTGTGTTAGAATAAAGTTCAGCTCAACTCTTAAGAAAGTTTTTAAAGGTAAGTATCATTTCCGGTATGACTATAACAATCATTTTCTATTTGCCGCTGTTGTATGGAGACTCACTGCTCTGTCATCCAATGGAGGTCCAACATCCATTGGGACAGATTCAGACCTCCCTCGCGATTTCACCCGGCTCCTGGTGGCAAAGTTGGTTCCTAAAAAAAATAAAACAATTCATTCTCTAGGGGACTGCCACGGAAGAAGCCACATTTAGCTTCCCCCAAGCAAGCCGTTTACTGGCAAGAAAAAGTGGTAACCGCACCCCAACCTCTGGCGTCTGAACATAGCCTAAAAGTTCCACTGAGCTCCTACAGGTCATAAACATTTTTACTTGGGGTGCATATTGCTCTGGCTCTGGTACTCCTGCCGCTTTACATAGGAGTAAGGACCTCTCTCTGCAACCATTAGTGTTGGTCAACTTGCTTTCTTAATGTTGACTTCAATGTTAAGATTGATTCATATTCTAATTTAAAGTAAAGTTAAAATTGAAGTAAATGACAGACTTAAATATGACCAATACTACAATCCATTAGGCTCAGTGAATCTGGCCAGCAAACTATGACAGCTGTCATAATCACTGGCCAGATTCTCTGAACCGTTCTCTACCTGTCATTGACAGGTACAGTGTACAGCCTTGGGCACCATATGCTAGTCAATGACAGGTATAACGCATGGCTCACTGCCATATCTCACTGCTGAAGACTGCTGTTCTGATTTATGTTCAGCTTTATTCATTTTGAGCCAAATGACCAATGTTTGTAAATTGTGCACAGATAAACCACCAAGATCACCAAGCCTATCCACCTCCAGTGTACAAATAAAAGCATCCAATGTGAAAGAAAGAAAAAAGAACAATTTTGGTTACATCTATTTGATTTTTTATGTTAATTATGCAGTTTTGGTGAATCTAAATCATATTGCGGAGACATAGAATTATTTCAGTTTCGGTAGATGCTGGAGAGTTAAATAGCCTGACTGTGCCGAGTTCCCAAGTCTGCATACCTGCTGTGTCCATTATGAGGGGTTTCCATTCTCCCTGCTGGGTTTTTCTATATTTTAGATTATGAAGACTGTAAAAGATGGAGCTGGAATGCACAAAGGTAGCTGAGAACACCCCAAATTTTTTAGAAATACAGGAACAGTAATGAACATTAAAGCAGGGAGATCTCTCCTTTGGAATTTCTGAGACATATAAGACTTGAGGGTTCTATCTTAGCCCACCCAGCTACACCTAAGACTTATGGAGCCGAGGAAATACTGTTGTGTTAGTACAGCAACTGCGTATCTTTTATTTATAAAGCACCAACATATTATATAAACTATAAGACACAAGATAAATCCTGTATATGTCACTTCCTGCATCGTATGAATGATCGTGTCTAGTGTGTACATTATTGGTGGATTATATTTGAATGATCATATCATTACAGCATGTACAGAATTGTGCACAAACCGATCGTTCAAAATAATCGGGAATAATCGTTAATCGTTTGCTTTCAAATGATAATAATTGCACGTGTGTACCTAGCCTAATAGTATTGTAAATAGTATACATAGTATAGTACTATAGTATAGTAAACCAAGGATGACACAGGACAGACCCCACACATAGAGTGCAGGTGATTCATTAAATTTTTGTGGTGCTTACGCCTTTTTACTGCCCTGTGTAAATAGGGTTCAATTTACTTTCCTTCCTATACAGGTTTATGGGAATGTCAAAGCAGCTTAGAAAAAGGTCCACTATCAAGAACTGAAAAAGATTCCAGAAGTGTTTCCAATTCATTTAAAAAGAAACCTGATGGTAACAATTTTGGCAATTTTTTTTGCTAATTTTGTTCTCAGTAAATAGTTTGTTCCACCCGAAAGAAAAGCCCCAATAGATAATCCAAGAGGACCCCAAGAGGAATGGACTCCTATTTGCCCAGCCTGTGATTACATATCGTGTATCTGTGTGAGGAAGAGAAGAAGAGGAGGGAAGGAAAGCCAGGCTTTTGAAGGGCAACCAGAGTTAAATTTAAAAACAGAAAATTTTATTGTTCCAACAACATAATTTAAAAGATTAGGAGCTGTGTCTCTATAAATGAATCCTAGGCTAACATATAACCACTAGTTTGGCAAATTGCAATATGGTTTAGTATCATACTAGGTTAGCGATGGCAGTAAGGTGTCCCACCCGACGTGTTTCGCCCGAACTGGGCTTCCTCAGGGGTAAGGGGAGACTTATTATTATTGCTGGGGCTTTTTACCGCATTAAGAGCCTTGTGATACCAAATTGCTGCTTGTAAGTGATTTCATAGTGAGACCGATATCAATTTGGACGTACTGCTGGTGTTTCCAGATGTCGGAATGGAGTGAAATGGAGTGTGATAGAAGCTTGAAATGTTTATTCCAGGACCTTCATATGCACAATGGTTATGATATCTCTGTCTGTATTAGTAGAAGTAAATAACAGTGATCCAGCAGGGGAAGATAAAGTGTTGTCTTCTCGTATGGAGTATTTTCGTTGTGGTATGTGGGTGAAGTAAAGCAGTTTTGTCCATTGAGCATCTTTAAAGAAATTCTAGATCTACTCTTTTTTCTTTATTTATTAGAATAAATGCTCTATGCAAAACCACCAAAACCAGCAAGAAAGCAGATCTATCACAACCTGGACAACCCTTTTATGTAAGGTATTTTTTTAACCCTTTTTTTATAGATTGTCTAAATTCTCTGAGGATATTTCACATAATTGCTGGAGGCAATGTTATGAAATCGGCACATTTGTTCTGTACATACATGTTCTGTAGTTGCAAGAGCTTGACTAGTTTTTGGCATTCAGTATTTGCACTTATATCCAAAACAACGGGTTATCTAAATAAGCCGATTCCTTCCCTAGCGTTATTGAGCATTGTTTTTGACAAATTTTCTTTCAAATGTTAGAATAATTGTGAATCATATTTTATTCGCTGCAAAATTAGCAATAGCAGGAACATGGCGAAGTAATAAATCCCCCAACATGAAAGATACAATGGAGAAAGTTTCAACTAATTATCATTACGAAAAAGCAGTAACATAGAATTCTCACTCCTATAGAAAGTTTGATAAGTCCTGGAAAGCCTGGTTGATACATTATCCTTGAAGCATTTTAGTATGAACACCATTGGACACTTTACCTTATTGATTTCATATGGAATTGATGAAATATAAAAATGTTGATTGAAGATCAATGCACAGGTTCGAAAACATATTTGAAAATGACATGAAACAGAACTATTGTTATTCTTAGGACCACTCCCTTTGTTTTCTGTCTCTTTTTATTTTTTCTTATAGTTCTTTTATTTTAATTGTACACTTTTCACAATTCTATGGTATAGAGTATTGTTGTACAAATACCTTTATATTTGAACTCAGCAGGTTTTTGTTTGGATGAAGCTCCTCCCTGAACTTGTGGAATGCACAGAAGGGGATTTTTTCCTGAAATGGGAAAAAATGAACTCATGCATGCGCAGGGAGATCAGAAATCTTTATTCCTATTTAGATCAGGCTACATAACCCCGATCTCGCGCCTGCACACTGCAAGATTGGTTGACATAGCTAGAAGAAGGAAGAAGACAGCCAAAGATGGCGGTGCCCCATGCTTCCTCCACTCCTGGGACGAAGACGGCCTGGGACCCAAACGAGGACACCGCCAGAGGAACTGGGTACATAAGGGTGTGTGTGAGTTTTTTTGTTTAGTTCCGCTTAAACTTTCTCATCCCTAACCCCAGTACATTGGGCATGATTTATTAAAGCTCTCCAGGACTGGATAAGATAGATTAACAAGGGAGAGCCTGGGTGATAAAGAAAATTAGAATGAACCTTGTCCAGGATTGGAAACATTTGCCAACAAACAACAAATTATTTTTTAGGAAATCCTTTCAAGCTTTGCTGGATCACCCAGGTTCACCCCTGGCAGTGTATCTTCTCCGGTCTTGGAGAGCTTTATTCAATCAGGCCTGTTTTTTTAAATTGCAAAACTTATTTTTTAGATATCTTCTTTTGCTGAAAGAATTTTGCTAAATTTTACCAATACCTCTTTAAAATCTAGAATCTTTTTTTTTAATTATGTCCTCACTATATATTGAGGACATCTGATATTTTTAGAATATTATTGTGCGGTACTTACCCAAATACAATGGGTTTGTAGTAGGAAGTTAGTATATGGGTCAAACAAGTTATGTAAAAAACATCAAGAATTTAATATTAAAAAAAAGTATTGATCACATACATTTTAATATAAATGTAATGGATAACGTGTAACATGTATTATTTGTGTTCCATTCTGTATTTCTGTATTTTATCATTTTGGGTTCTGGTATTTATATGGTATTTTACAGTGACCATTCTTTCTTCTCCCTTTGTCTAATTTATGATTTTTGGAATACCACCTTTCTGTTTTCATTATATAGATTTTTTTAGACATTATTATCAATGGGATTCTGAACTTCTTTATGAAGCCTAGGCAGATAATTGGTGGCGGGAAGGGCTGGCAGGGCACTGTGATGTTTTAATATAAAGCCTAAGTACTCCTTTCAAGCACTGGTGCAAGCAGTAAGTTAGCAGTTTGCATTTTGCAAATATTGAAAATGCATTTATGGATGGATGGTACTATGGCATGCCTTGTATTTGTACATATTTTGTATTTGCATGCAGACCACATGCCAATCTGGGCGTCCATGATTGAAAAAACAGATCCAATGAATGAAAGACCAGGGACCATGAGACTTGGGAAGCTGAAGCTGAAAATCCTCCTAATCAGTTGTATCTGACTTGCTGCAGCCTGTAATGCAAACTGTTAGAGGCTCACAGTGTGCAGTAAAATCAGTGTAAGCAATTTTATTATAGAAGAGGAGCCTCTACAACTGTGCAAAACTAAAAGTAAGGTTGAGCTTTAAATGCAAGGTGAACCCAACTCTGTATTTGCCCACCAACAAATAAACCTATTACAGAAAACTCAGCAGCTGCACAGGAAAAAACACTATGCCCAAAATCTTCCCAGATGAAAACGGTAGAAATCTACAACTATGTTTTCTAAAACCTATCTGTCTCTGTATATATGACCTACTTTTATAGCCTGAGCCCACACATCAAAGAAGGCATTTTCGACTGGAATATACTTCCAGTGCAAATGATGATTTATTATTTTTCTCTTAATCGGTAGCGGCTACTACTATGCTGTTTTCATAACAGAAGGGCAAAAATTGCCCTCATACCATTTCCTCAACAAGTCAATCCAGGCACTTAGGAATTATACACAAGACAAGCACTCAGGAAGAATATAAAATGACCCTTTTTTAATGATCCGTAGCTTGTTATTTATTCCCGTCTCACCACCATCTCTGCCATTCAAAAGAGATTACTTTTTTTTTTTTTTATTATTTTCAATTCATCTAGTATAATATGCTATTATTTTATAACCCGTTATTAACTGCGAGGCTCCTGCAAAAGAAGTTTTAATCTTGTTCACTTGGAGAAAAAGATAATTAGTTCTGCTAATTAGACGAATTGGCTCTCTTGTCTCCCATATGGGTATTATCATCTTTGGGTTGCCAGGTAATTCAGCTTAGCATTGAATCAACCTCCATGTTCTCCCCTTGATAAAATGTATCACATAGGAAACACTGAAGGCTCTATTGCTAAAAGGCAAAGAACACGGCTCCCGACTGCTTGCGTGGTATGGGGTCTAGAGAGGAGAAAGGCTATGCCAAGCAAAACATCTTCTATTTAAAGCTGAACTCCATGCTTTTGAAAATATGTAAATGAATGCATCTCTCAATTATTAAATTATTTATTTATTTATTTTTTTGCACGCAAAATAAGTACATGACTTTCAATGGTTGCATTTTCCTTTACTGCAAACCTCAGATTTGGAATTGAAAATGCAATATGGAACCCAACAAATGCATTTCTCATGTTATAGCAAGAAGAATCTAATAGGAAAGAAAGCATGGATGAGTTCATCCGTCTGCTGCTTCACCTTGGGACAAGACCTTTAAGTGGTATTTTACTGCAGCACAGAGTTTGGTTTTAATTCTTTAACTAATAATGTCACCATTACCTGCTAACTGAATTACTTTCCCAGTCTTTTGTATGTAAACCATGTAGTATTATGTTAATGTATGGAGTTCATGTTACCTCCCTTGACAAATTCCCCTTTCCTTTTCCTAATTTATCTGTGATTTAAAGATTAATATATAAGAGCGTTTTTTTTAAAAGCTTTACTTACCTAGTTTCAAATGATAATTTTGTTCTGTTTTTGAGTAATCAGCAAAATGATGGTATCTGAATACTTATTATGTATATTTCTGTAATTGTAGATTTCCTTTCTTCCTGAGAAAGCAAACTTTTCATCCACGAAACGCGTAGAAAATTGGGCATATCCAAAAGGAAAGCCCTAAAAGGAGTGTCCATTGTGCAATAAATGATTTAATTGATGTATTTTTATCTGGAAAATTTGTTTTAAATGGTATTTAATAAAGTAAGTTTTATTATATAAACCCTTTGTCTATATTTTGGCTTGAAAAGTCCCATAATTTGATGGTTCAACAGAATTGCAGTTTCTATAATTTTTGGGATGTTGACTTGTTTATAGTAACTGGTGACGAGGACAATTTAGAATCCAGTGGAGTTGTGATTTTATTTTAAGATGCTTGCTTTGGCACTGAATTGCTGGGTCAGTGGATCCCCACACTTGGAAATGGGGTGGTCTGGATACTTTGATGACCTGGACCTGGATTTGCAGATTTAAGCTTCTGAATGCTAGAACCCAACAGAGATTTATTTTGCAAACTTCCCACCAGGCAAAAGCAATTTTTCAAAGTTGCCATTCTAACATTTGACAGTTTAAAAAAATTACATGTGTTGGATTATCTCAATGATAAAACTATGTTTTGTTTTCTTCTTTTACCTAAAAGGACATTACTTTAATTAGTTATTGCAAAAGGAAATCACATAATTTTACTAATATTAATATTCTGTTTTAAAAAAAGAATATATTACCATGTAATACTGTGAAGGATTTTACTTATGCTATGGGCAAACTCTGGCCACCGACTAGGAAGGACGTAGAGGTTGCTGAGATGCCAGAAGCTACATCTACCCTAAATAAAAAGTCAACATAGGAGCAATCAATGTATTGACCCGAATTCTCTTGTGCTGGAGGGAAGTGTCATGGGCACAAACACATTTAACTTTGTATTTTATTTCTCCTTGCAGAATAATTGAATAACATTGTAGAGAAGTTCTGCAGGCTTAGAGTTCATTTCATGGTAGCATTCAATGTCAGGCTGGCCACTGAACCTATCAGGGGTTTATCTGGGGGGACCCAAGCCTTATACAGATTTCAAAGTCAAAGCCAAAATTATGAAACTGTTTATTCATATATTATTATGGTATATCTATATGTTTAGAAAATTGTATATATTTTCAATCTAATGTTTTTTTTTAAAAACTAGACCTTTTAGTAAAGGCAAGTTCCACCTACACTACCAGGGTTAAATGCCCATTTTTGTGTAAATAAAGTGCAATTATTAAGTACTTTACCTGATCCCTTGCTCCCCTTGCTGGAAAAGGTCTTCTTCTTCCTTGTCCTCAATCACAGTGCAGGATTGCTTGTCCTGCATTGGATGTGATGATGGCAGGACTGAAAATGATGGAGCACCAAAGAGAAGCCGCTTTAAGGAACTGGATATTTGGCAAGGAGGAAGTCTGTGGGAGCAAAATAAAACTAAAAAACCCTAACCCAAAAATAGGCTGTAGGAAGTGGTTTGGTAATTTTTTCATTATGAATTATTATTAAATATTTATAATTATATAAATTATAAATAATTTATTATAAATGATATGCCCGAGCTGTCCAGTACTAGCAACAACCATAGGTGGGTTCAAATATATTGAGCACACCCTGTATTCTTGCTGCAAGATCGGAGGATTGTATACCAGACACTGTTGAGATCTGGTGGTGCCGGTCTGGACCTTAGGCAAAAGGAACAGTGGACACTTCTGTGGTTTCATCAATCCCCACCCAGACCTCCCGCAAAGGAGCTCCATGTTCTTGTTCAACTTTTTTTCTTTTGCGCGGGGGGGGGGGGGGGGGGGGTGTTACATTCTTCCACGTTTGCAAGTTAAAATTTTAAAAAGTGCTATTTTTGAATCTAGATGCCCTTTTCTCCTATTTTAGCTATTGATTTAAGAAACTTGTTGCAAACAGAGAAAAATGCAAGTAGAAGTTATCAGTGGAAGCCCTCGATTGAGTTTTCAGAGCACCTTTGATGGTGATCAAAATGAGGAAACAAATATCCAACAGAGGCACCCAATGCTCTTCAAGGACTGGATGAATCCAATTCGTTTGGAGAGGTGTAAAAAACAGGATATGGTACTGCTTAAGGTTTTTTTTTATAGGGCATCGGTCCTTTGCCGTGCAGTTTCCCTGTTCTTATCAACATATTTCAACCAATAGATTGCCAGGAGTGTTTTGATGGTGGGGAGGGGGGTACAGGACATTATTTAAATAGAGGGGTTGGGGTCTGGGGGGGTAGAGGGGGAATGGGGAGAAGGTAGGCCCCATGCAGCCGTTCCTAAATAGGTATCTGGACAGGGCAGCGGTAAAGCTTTCTGAAGACGGGTTTTCTGCTGGATTTCAGATCCCATTCACTACATCGATGACTTATTGTTCATTGGGCTGCCTGGTAAGGCTGTGTGTAGGGTTTTGGTGGCAACTTTTGAATTTTTGTCTGAAAAATTTGGGGCCGAAGGATTAATCGGAGGGCATAACTATCGATAAAATGGCGATGGAATGCAGGCTGCCAGCGGATAAGTTGGAGGCGCTTCGACGGAGGTGGTCAGGGCTTGTGATCATTGGAAGATAACCCTGAAGGAACTCCAGTCGCTCCTGGGTAAGTTGAATTTTGCTGTCAGTCAAATTATGACGGAGCGGTTTGGCGGGCAAAATGGAGTGCGGAGGCATGGCCGGAGTTTTGGAAGGAGGCTCATCAGGAGGCTAATCAGAGGATTCGTATGTGCTGCGTACAGGTGGTTCAGGTGTTGAATGCTTATTTAGCTTCCTCGCCGCCAGTGATTTGGTTATTGCGTCAATTGGTTTTTGTTTGCTTGCGTTGGAACATTGTTATGTGTGCTGTACATATTCCTGGAACTGTTAACACAATTGCAGCTTCTTTGACTCGGTTTCAGTGGGACTTTGACTCGGTTGGTCCCGAAGGCAGAGAGTCAGGGTGCCCCATGCCCCAAGGAACTTTGAAGGATTCCCTTGGACTTGTAGCGGGTATGATAAGGTGTTCTGTTAGTCAGGCAGCGTGGCGAGCTTACTCAGAAGTATGGAAAGGAATGGTGGCAGTTTTGTAAAGAGTGTAGATTTATTTCTTGTGCAGGTGTTTTGAGCGTGAGGTGTCAGCGGCAGTGCTGAATAGGAAGTTGGCGGGTTTGGCGTTTCTGTTTAAGTTAATGGGTATTAGAGATTTGACTAAAGAGTTTTTGGTTAGACTGGTGCAGGAGTTGGTAAAGGATATTAACCTCATGGGCGGTAACCCCGAGTGTGACTCAGGGTCCAAAAAAGATGCTAAAAGCAGTAACCCCGAGTCACACTCGGGGTAGGTAAACCTATTGGAAAAAATAGTAAATCGAGTCCTACCTGATCCGCCAGCGTCCCACAACGTCTTTCACGTCTTCTCTCTTCCTTCACATCTTCCCTCTTCTTCCTTCGGGG
This sequence comes from Pyxicephalus adspersus, assembly GCF_032062135.1. Lineage (NCBI taxonomy): Eukaryota > Metazoa > Chordata > Amphibia > Anura > Pyxicephalidae > Pyxicephalus > Pyxicephalus adspersus. Next base: position 11,341,124 of record NC_092862.1, on the reverse strand, counting down.
TCTTCTGCACCCGATTAGTCACCCCGAAGAGTTCCCGATAACGTTGGTGCGTGCGTACGTTGCCGGCGGGGCGGGAAATTCAAAATCCATTTGTATTGCATTCAATACAAAATAACTGAATTAAATGCAATACAGTGGATTTAAATGTGTAAAAGCAGTACATTGTCTTGCATGAACATTTATTTTACAGTATAATATAATAGTATGAGTATAATTTTTATTTTTTTTAATTAATTTATAATTGATTTATTAATTTAATTATTTTTTTAAATTTATTTAATGTATTATTTTGACATGATTTTGTGTTTCCAAACTTTTTTTATACTCATAATATTATTATACTGTAAAATAAATTTTTGTGAAAAACAGTGTACCGCTTTTAGACATATAAATCCGGACAGAAATTACCTGCTCAGGAGGTTAAGTGGGATATGTTGTGCACTATGTTTCCGGGGGTTGTTGTGATGTGGTGGCCAGGACCCAATGGAGAGGGGCCTGGTCGGTGGCTAGGTTGAATAAGGCTAGAATTAAGTTGAGCATGTCAGTAGGGGGTTTTGTAGCTCGCAATGGGGGGGGATGCGACACAAGGAATTGAAAGTGGATGTCGGGTTGTATTTGGATAAGGATGGAGTTCGTTTGTCAGATTTGGGCAATGATCTCTGGTGTTTGGGGTTGCAGAACAGGATTGGGCAGTTTGGGTATGGCGGGGCACACAAGGGCCATGGCAGTGAGGTCCTTGAGGGAGGTGTTTGGTTTTAATTGTTTCGGTGGGGGTGAGACACCCATCTACGGTATGGAAGTCTCTGGAATTGTTGTGGTTATGGGAAGGTTCAATTGTTTTGGTCTGAAAAAGGGTTGCGAGTGCTGATGGTATGGTTCCCGAGCTGGTGGTTGCGGCTGGGAGCAAACATATCACGGCGGTGCAGACCCAACAGTATTGGGGAAATGGTAGTGGGGGCCTTGGAGGACCAGTAACCTGGGGGAATGTTTTGGTTAGTCAAGGTTGATTTAAAGGCATTAATAATGTATGTGTTTGGTTATGTATGGTAATTATTTGTTGATATGTTATTTTTTGGTATTTATGAATATTTTATTGTTAATTAGGATTTGCATATTTAATAAAGGACCTGTAAGGCCATTAACCAAGGTACTGTGTGGTATTTTGGGTGGGAGGGGGAGTACTGGATGTGGGGGCTTTACCTTGTCACAGTCAAATGGTTATCCACTTATTTGGGAGGTACAGGATGTATAGGAATTGCAAAGATGTAACTTGTACTTGTAAATGCTTAAGATCTGTTTATGCATGACAAATTACAGGATAAAACCAGAAAAGTTTGGTTGAATTCATTCGGCACAAGTCTTTAAAAGCACTATATTTACAATGTGAAGAATACTTGACATTTGTTGCATTCAAAAGCAATATTTAAGCCCTGTTCCTGATTGGTTGTTATGTGCAAATCAAGCACTTTTCTTTCCTAAAGCTTCATAAATTGTATTATTTTTTTGCATAAAGTGTTTATACAATAAACATCTCTTTGCCCTTTTTGACACAATGACAGTAAAATATCACCAGCATAGTTGAATAGACACCGGTCTTTTTTTATATTTTTTGTGTCCTCAGAAAACCACTTAACATAGTGCTGTGAGCTTAGCTTCCTTTTCACTCTTGGAAAGTCATTGAGTGGAGTGCCTATCAGGGCATGATAGCAGCTATTGTGCTCTGTCAAATCTATTCTTACAGTTTGCAGAAGAGGTAGAGAAGCATCACTCATAGCATAGCAGACCTCCGTTCCAAGCTGAAGCTTTCAACGAAGATTAATTGAAACCTCGTTGATGGATCTATCAAAGCAGACAGTGCACAGGTTATCGATTAAACTCACAAATAGAAATAAGTTATAAAACACTGAAAAATGAGCCAGAAGGTGAGGCACTAATGGCGAGAGGCATTCAATGTAATGAAAATAGATTGGATTAGAGCTTGCTGGTTGATAAAACATGCAAAGAAATTTAGCTTGTGATGTTTGTGATGCCAAAGTCAGCTGGAGCAAGGGAGGAAGAGCAGACATAGACTGGCAGGATGGCGGGCACAGGGAGATATCTGTATGTTTGGCTTCAGTTAAGGAGGAATTTACCAACTCTTGACCAATGGTGGAATTTTCATGGCGGCTTCAACTGTATTAGCAACAAGCATAGCTTCCCTGCCACCAGACCCAGGGCTGCTACTGGTTCTGTGCTGCCATTAACCCATGGTCCTAGGTTTAATAGGTCCAGAGGAAAATATTATGAGATATTAATGGTCCCTTATTTTAAAGGTAACCTATGCTTTGCTCATAGAACTACCCACTACAGCACCAAAAACTCATCTTTCCTTTGCACCACCCATCACTTTGTTCAGATGCCAGGAGCCCCGCCTGTGTAAGCTCCAGGTTGCTCAAGTCACAATTTATTTGACCTCTCAGTGTATGACCTCTCTCCATGTGGCATTGTTGCTGGTTTTTCAATGACCTTGTGCTCCAAAATGGATACATTAGCGGCGTTTAATTCCTCATAATTATTTGCTTTTTTCTCCTATCAGAAAAACAGCAGGGTAGTAAAGGAAATATGTTTATGTTCCTCAGGGGAGGGGCCTGTACACCAAAACTGTTGCTTGGTTCTGCACAGTTTACTTCTTTAAAGTTATTCTTTGCCTTGGACATCCAACAGCAGCAAAACCCATCTTTCCTTTGTACTTCTACTCTACTCTACTTAGCTGCCAGGAGCAAGAAAAGCCATCCTCTGTATAGCTCCAAGTCGCTCTATTCACAGTTTAAGCAGTTCTATGACCTCTCTTCATGTGACAGTGTTAGAGATTTTTAAATGGCCTTGAGCTCTAAAATGAATTCAGTCAGATGCTTTTCAATTACCCAGAATCAATTTCTTTTTATTTCTATCAGCAAAGCAGCAGGACAGTAAAGGAAAGATATTTATGCACCTCAGGGGAGGGGCTTTTAAACCCAAACTGTCAGAGTCTGTGAGACAAAGCTAGCCAAATACAGCGATTGGCTGCCGACTTTGGTAGAAAGTAGAAAGACCACATAGTTAGAATCAGTATATTTAGCAAACAAAATTGTGATTATTTTTAATTATTGAACAGTCACATTATTATCCTAATGGAGTGGTAGTAAGTCTGATTACATTAGGTTTAAGAAAACAGAGTTCCAGGCTGTTTTTTTTTTCCTTGAAAACACCACAAAACTAAACCAAAATCAAAAAGATGGGGAATTGCTGGTAATGATTATTAAAAAGTATATAAAAAACTTTACAACTATTAATTATTTTTGAATAAAATTCTAAACATTGCACAAAACACATGAATAAAATCATCTTTCGCAACAAATCTTAGATAGACCATGAACTGCCGTCTGAGCAATGTCAAATATTTCTGACGCGCTTCACGGATGATACCACTTCTTCAGGGATAGAGGTCCGATACCAAAAAAGCAACATATAATAAGCGTCAGCAGCATTAGATTCAAGTCATTTCAAATCAACCGCACCCCAATCAATGGACACAGGGGTTAAATTCATAGCCACATGCCAAGTTGTATGAAAACGTCCTTCACATGCATGAATCTTGATGCTGCGTCCACGTACATGAAGAGATAGCAAGCACAGCCAAAAAAACCCTGCTTTGTTTGTGATATTTGCTCAGCAATATTTAACCAGAAGCTTGAGGACATACCATGAGTGCAAGTAGCCACCTCAAGAAGGGTCAAAATGGCACTCTGCAGTGTAGAGAGTTTATAAGGTATTTGACGTGAAGGTGAGTATAGGAAGAAAGAAGAAAACAGTCAGGGGGAGAGCTGGCGAGTGAGGGACTGAGCCCAAAGCTAAGGTTTAATAGAGTGAGTGCTTATGGGACAGAGCAGGTTCATTTTAGTGCTGTCCATTTTTAATTATGTTACCGTTACTACTCTTTTGGCTAGGAAGTTAAATAACATAGCCAGTGTTCTCTTGTATTGGAATGGTTTGATATGACTGAGAGAAGCTACAAGCTAACCCTGTGCACTTTTTTTTGCAATATAAGAGTCGAGATTTACATTCTTACCTACGCCCTTCTCTGAGCAGTTCTGTATAAACAAGGAAATCTTGTCCAACCTAAAAGAACCGAAAAATAGACTGCTGAATAAGCAGTAATATATATATATATATATATATATATATATATATATATATATGTATGTATGTATATGCCCTGGCTAATATTGCCCTGGCTAAAATTGGAAAATATGAAAGAAAACTCCAGCATATTGAGAAACAGATTTGAAAGAAGCAGACAATATTGGGGATATGCTGGAAAATGTACTGTGTTTGACCCTTCTACAATAAAGAAAAGCATAGGGCTTACCATGAATACCCCTACTGCTACTCATCAAACTCAATTGGGAGGGTTACTAACATCAGAACATATAATAGCAAAGGTCCAAAGTGCTTTTAAGTGGATTAAATTTATCATTTGAGTGTTAATATCAGTCTTGTAATTCCTAAAGAAGCAGAATCTGCGAAACGTGTCGAGATTGTGATTGGATGCATAGCATAAATCATGTTTATTTATGTGTCAAAAGCATAAAATATATTTAATGTTTATTAAATTATAATTTTATTGAGAACAATCCTATGAAAAATGTGAATCAATGAAAAGGTACCTTTATAGATTACTTTGGTATATGGAAACTACATATATATATATATATTTATATATATATATATATATATATATATATATGTATATTAATATATTATTAGAACAGTTGTCTCAGACAGCGACGGCAGTTACACGCCTATTACAGTTATCTAAAATTGCTCTTTAAAATCACTTATGCACAGACTGTATATAAATATAATGTATGAAATGTAATGTTTTCAGGTATCCATCTGAACACGCACTATGCAGAGCGACTGAGAAAATGACAAGAAAATGCCAAAATCTTGTCAAATAAGATAGTTAATATCAAGTGGGAGAAATGGTTTCCGCACTGCCAGAAGTATTATATTTCCCAGATCCGCATCTTTAAAGTGGATTGTGAAACAAATCTGAAGGAGAGATTACATTAGAATGCTGGAGACTTGGGAACAATCCATTGTGTTGGAGCGAACACAATTCTTCTTTTTTTTATTTTTTTACTTCTATTCAATTTGTAAAAGTTCTTCAGATTTTTTTTCCCCTTCATAGTCACTGCTTTCTATTTGTCAGGTACTCTCAGGACTCCACAATAGCTGCAAAATGTCATTGTCAGAATGATAATGGAAATGAGAAAAATACTGTCAGCGTACAGATTTCAAAACACAGCTTGTGAAGGGAACAAACAGGACGGCCCTAAATGCCGCTGTGACTTGAATCGGCAAGTGACATCGGCAGACAAAAGACGGTGACAACTAGTTATTAATATAAACAGATTTTATTTGTTTGAGCTTAAAAGATTTGCCGTGAGTTTAGAAAGTTGGAATCCTCTAACATTCTGTTAGTGGCATTTTAAGAATGTATAGAAATGAATGGTAAAAGGGGGATTCATGCCAAGGCGTTTTCATTTTGTTTTGGGGAAGGGAAAGAGATGGAACCTTGGACAGATTTTTGATGCAGAAAGCAATTAAAACATTCAACTGATGGATTTTTTAAAGCTGAAATTTCACAGAAAAAAACCCCACTTACCTTTACAGGTATAAAGCTATCCATCCCTCTGTAATCCAAGTTTCCAGGTCCCGTGCCATACCGGCTTCCTTCTTCTTTTCATCACCCAATCTGCTCAGGCCTCTTCCTTAAAATGTTAATCTTACTGTGCATGTGTGGGATTGTTGAAATTCTCAAAAAACTCATAGACTGTGTGTAATGGATATGAGTGCCCATTACGCATACGGTAGGAACTACAAGAACCTGTGCTAAAACTGTACATAGATTAGGCCCTAAACGGCCACATTATCCCTTTTGTAACCAAACAACCTATTACAATTAAAAATACCAATAACCAAACAAAGTATACAAATACATAACGCAATGGCTGTTGTTTTGGTACCTTGGTGTCCCCTAGCCAAAAATTCACCCTTGTTCCCAGCTGGACCCAACTGGCTCAAGGAGAGCTCCACTGATTATAATACATGTACATTTACCACACATTTCTTTAATACAACAGTTTATAATATTTTGTTTTTAGTGATTTTTAAGCGTTTTACCTATGAATGGCAAAGCCCAACCCTGGGCTATGTGCCATACTCCATACCCTTGATGTCCCACCTGTAGTATTTTAGGTTTTTGTTTCTTTTTTTTTTTATTGTCTTGTGGGTTAAACAGTAACAGTGTTTTCTTCCTTCAGGAGAGACATAAAACTGAAGCTGGGCAACAGAGGACATTCTGGGAATATGAGGAATAATATGCCGGTATTTCCAGGTATGAAGTAGCATGTGACTTACTCCCCTTTTGCAGGAAAGCATTGTTATTTGGCCCTCCACTCAGAGAGACTATAAAGGGGAACACTTTGCCCTGTGTAAGCTCCCAGTCTATGTTCAGACTGGCCATGAGGTTGTGGTGCATTTACCACCTCTTTATACCAGAGAACGGGTGACTCTGGGGAGACGTTACATGCAGCTTCTCCCGACTGCAGCCTCATAGAGAATGAATGGGAATGGCGTAGAGTGGGACAGTACCTTCCCCCAGGTGTCAAATGCACAGACGCTGTTTTTTTAAGAACCATTGCCCCGGTGCAAGAAACCGAGCAGCTGGCAAGGGGCAAAGTGCAGGGAGCCACACATAACCGCTGGATCCCAAAGCTGGTCTGAACCTGCCCTAATTAGGGTGACATTGGGCTGCCATCTTGGATGTGATGTTAGCTGTTCCAGCAGACTCAGAACAGTCAAGTGACACTGTATAGTATTCCTATTCTGGCTGCTACATAAATGATTATGTACAGAGGTGAAGGAAGGGGTGGAGGAGCTGGACCAATGCAAACATTCCTAGAAGAGAAGAAGGCTATGACATGCAAAGTGCAAAAAGGAGATAACCTTTTAGGAATAGTGACAATGGATCACATGGTAAAAGTTACATTGCAAATTAATAAAATAAAACATATTTGTAAGAAAAAAAAAAACATCCAAGTAAAATGTGTTTAACTCTTCTGTGCCCTGCAATTTCTGGTTTGATAACAGGTTCTCTTTAAGCTTGATGCTTTCCAAGAATGTAAACTATCCAATATTTACTAATATACTATATTCATCACAATAAACTTTCATCTTTTTTTTTCACCTCTTCTCAGGATAAAACAAACAGAAGTAACATTTTTGCTACCATAATAGGATTACACCCCCCACCCATCCAGTTTACATAAAGCCGTCTTAATAGGGATTTCCAGCTATGTTATAGATTATCAGCCACTTTCGTAACTTTGTTTAAACTTTCGTCAGCGCCCTACAAAAAGGAAACATTGGACAATGTTTGAAATTGAACCTTAGGACAAGAGTGCTCGCTGTCACATGGTTGGCTTTTAAAAAATGCTGCAAAAAATAAAAATACACCGAAGCAATGCCAATGTAATAAACAGAAGCATTAGTGTAATCCTAGGAAATCAGATTTGATTTAGAGACAGCTTGTACAGACCAGTGACCAGCTAATAGGCAAAGATTAACATACCGCGCTAGCTCCACACTTTATTAAATATATCCCTGCTGTGATTTATAGTTCTCAGCCATTATGGTTCCTCTTAGTCCAGATTTTCAGCTAAGAGTCTTGTGCTGGCTGAAAGAAAGTATGAATTGATTAAATTCCTTTCTCTTTCTTTTATTGCAGTGCCAATGAATGGATAAGTAGCCCCGGTGACATTTGGTGGCTCAGCCGTTGCCCTGGTCAGCCCTGCTGTGTGGATGAAATTAACAGCTATACGGCTTGTGTTCGGATACAGGGAACAATATGGTTTGAGATTTGGAAGTCTAATTCCATAGTCCGTGCCAAGTGTTAATGCTATTAAAGCAGGATTCTAGGTGGATGTAAAAAGAAAAAAAAACAAAAATGAAAAAACTCTTTTTTATTCACATACAAAATCATTTAATGCTGCAGTTTATTATTTTGCATTCCCTGGTACCTCCTTTCCACTCTCATTAACATGCTAATGACATTTTAAAATGAAAGAGATCTGTTTTCTTTATATAGTTTTTTTTGTATAGCTCTAAATGTTCCATATTCTATTCTGCAATAACTCCTCATATATTAAACAATTTTTTGGTGCACAACAATGGTGACCCCCACAAATGCAAAGGGCAAAGAGCTCAGCATTCAGAGTTCTTTAACCTCCTTAGTGGTCTAATTCCGTGCAAATTTCCATGCAAAAAGCGGTCCAATTTTTTGCATGGAAATGTATTTTTCATTGTAGGCTGTAATTCTTAGGCATAACTCACCGATATTTAATACATTTAATAATAAACTTTAAATAACAAAACACAAAAATCTGTTAAAAAATAAAATAAAGATTTAAACATGTAATGTAAGTGTACAGTAGCATATATAGGAAAAAAAAAAAATATATATATATATATATATATATATATACATTATATGAAGATTTGTATTTGACTCAATACAGCTATTTTGTATTGAATCCAACACAAAACTATTTGAATTTCCCGCCGATGGGCCGTCCTGCACTGGTGTCACCGGGAAACCTCGGAAATCGTCGCTGCATTCACCGGTAGGCGATCCAGGAGAAAGGTTGTGTCCCCAGGACCTGCGGGGACTAGCAGGATGAAGGGGAAAACAAATGAGCATAGTAAGTGTTTTTTTAGTTTAAAGCTTTAGTTTAAAGATGTTTTTGGCTCTCTGTAAGGTTGACATTCTTCCCAATTGCTAGCAATGTATGAGGCATTCTTCCTACTGACCACCAAGCTAATTTACTGTGAGCTGTGAATGTAGGAATTATAGCAGAGGACTACCTGAAAGTGATTTGAGTAATGCTGTTTTAGTATCAACAGCTAGTGACAGGGTTACTTAAAACACAAAGGCCACCATTGGTGACTGTATTAAGTATTACAGCTGGCCTGCTATGAGAATGGAAGTTAACTCGGGATAGTCTGTAACCTCTTAAATACAATACAAAAAGATGTTAAAAAATAAAGTTTGTACATAAAATACAAAAAAAAAATCATGGCCTGACTTCCATTGGGGCCAAGTTCTGTCATTATAGCTGGGTAATCATAATATTCCCCAAACATTACCTGCAATAGACTGGAGGACATCATTGTGGCATTTCCACATCCTAGCTCACCATTAAGGCAACAGTCAGGTACAATAAAATCGGCAGAACTGAAAGTGTTGGAAGTGTACCATCTTTATATTTTGAATGGCATTTTATACCCATTTGTATATGGGAGTTGTGGTGAAAGATCCACTTTAAAACCACATGGCCAACCTAACACCCAGATAAATAACTTTTTTAAAAGGAAGAACATTTTTATGTGGTTTTGGTTAGAGCAGAGAAGGGCTAGAGCTTAGTCAGATTCTTTAGCCAGATTCTTTTTCAGATTCTTTCTCTGGAGAAAGTTTCCCATCATTCTGTGTGATAGGTAATTTCTCCATTGGGAACATATGAAGACATTTTCAGAACTGCCTTTTAGTTCCAGTGACACCTACACCACCCATAACTTTCATGGGTGTCACATGAAGTACTAGGAACAACTCCTCATTGGGCCATATACACATAGATAAAAACATAAGAGGTAAAACAAATTTGGTTTGAGTTAGAATTTTTCGGAATTAAACCCAAACAACCAAACCATCCCCTCCCAGTGCCATCATTAATGCCAAAAGAGAAGCTCCATCTAGAGCTAAAAAGGAGCTAATGCAAGGGACAATGCTAGGTTGAAGGTAAGTATTGCAGCCATGTTATTTCAGAATTTTCTTACAGGGCCATTTCCTCAGTAATGTTCTGCTTCATGTAAATGTGAACTATTCTTTTGACTGTCAGGAGGGTAACTAAAGTCCAGCTTTTGTTATGAGCTTTCCTTTGTGCAGGGCGATGTAAACTTACATAAAAGTGGTGTCCATTCCATAGAGTAAGACAGAACACTTTCTTCTGATGAGAAGAACAAGAAGAAGAAATCCCTCACTTGTTATAAACACGTCAATGGGATAATTAGTACTTAGGCTTTGTGACTCTTTAATGATTTTTACATCAGAAAGGTCTGTTACATTGTAAAGGTCGCACGTCGGTCCCCCCCTTTTATTGATTACAGACTATAGGATTTATTTTCCATATAAAAACGGATGTCATTTGTAAATAATTCATTTTTTGCAGGCTAGAAAATCTTCAAAGGCAGCACAAATGGGTATTATGTGAAAAGCAGTGTGTGATCTTTGCTGTCAGGAAGCTGTCAGAGTTACACTGTTTAATGTTCTATTATTGATGACCGAGTTATGTATATATCCACAGCTGGGGGTCATCCCCTACCAGTGCCCTGCTATTAAATAACTAATTAATTATGAAAGGGTTTATTCAATAGGTTAAAACCCTTCATTATCTTACCCACCCACCACCATCAATTTCATTCCCTTAGACAGATACATTGTAAAATAAATAATGGTTAATAAAAGAAAATTGAAGGGTATCTACACTACACATGCACCCTGCATTATTATTTAAACATGATTGCGGTTTCATTTGCATTACTGTACTGCATATACATATTTATAAATTAAAAATTAAAAAATGCTGATTGCAATGCTTGTCTTATTAGCCTCAGGGGATGCTTTTATGCGTATGTATATTAGGGGTTATGGGGTGTCACAAAGGCCTGGATTTGGGATTTACGTTTTTGAATATTCTATGGTGAACAGCACATTGAATTTAAGCCTTTCTTTGCAAAATCTCCAGCAACTTCCCTCCCCAATCAGTCATTTAGCTAAATACATCGACTAAAGCAGCATTGTCAAGCAACGGGGGTCTTTTCTTAAGCTCAGCAGAAAGAGGAATCTAAAAAAAAAGTTCAAGTATTTTCAGTAAAGGGTACTTGTACTTGCTACAGGGTACAAAGCCTTTTTTTTAATTCTGTGCTTCCACCCTTGTGGTAAATGTTTGTGTAAGGTCCCTTTTTGTTCTAGCATACTTGTATCCCTGTATAAAAAGCCAGCTAAAATAAAGACATGATTTGATGAGTTTGGTGTGAAAGAACATGGGTGACCTCAACAGTGCTTTAACTTTAACTCTACAGAACACTTTTGGGTTGAACTGGAATGCCAACTATTATCCAACATGCCTGATCTTACAAGTATTCTTTTGTCCAGAAAGACATGGTTTGATGTAGAAGAACATGAGTGGGTTTAAGAGAGTCTTAACCTCAACCCAACAGAACACTTTTGGGTTGAATTGGAATGGTAATGCTTTTTCAAACATGAGCACCTGACCTTGCAAGTATTCTTTTAAATAAAAATAGGCACAAATTCCCATGGACACAATCCAAAATGCAAGGCAAGGTTTGAAGAGTTTGATGTGAGCTAACGTAGATGGCCTCCAGAGAGCCTTAACCTCAACCCTACAATACACCTTTGGATTCAAATGGAATGCCAATTTTTTATTCAACGTTTGTGTCTGACCTAAGTTTTCTTTTGGCTAACAAGGCACAAATTCCCATGGATACATTCCAAAATCCATAAAGACATGGTTTGATGAGTTTGATGTGGAAGAACATGGGTGGCCTCCAGAGGGACATGGAACCCCACGGAACACCTTTGGGTTGAATTGAAATGGTAATGCTTTTTCAAACATGAGCACCTGACCTTGCAAGTATTCTTTCAAATAAAAATAGGCATTAATTCCCATGGACACAATCCAAAATGCAAGACATGGTTTGATGGGTTTGGTTTGGAAGAACATGGGTGAACTTTAGAGAAACTTACCTCTACCCTACAAAACACCTTTGGGTTGAACTAGAATGCAAAAATTTACTCAAAATTTGTGCTTGACCTTACCAGTATTCTTTTGGCTAAATAGGCACAAATTCCCATGGACACATTCCAAAATCCATAAAGACATGGTTTGAATAATTTAATGTGGAAGAACACGGGTGGCCTCCACAGAGCCTTAACCTCAACCCTAAAGAAAACCTTTGGGTTGAACTGGAATGCCAATTCTTACTAAACATGAGTGCTTCACCTTACAAATATTCTTTTGACTAAATAGATACCAATTCTCATAGACACAATACAAAATCCATAAAGACATGGTTTGATGAGTTTGATGTGGAAGAACATGGGTGGCCTCCAGAGAGCTTTAACCCCAACCCTACAGAACACCTTTGAGATAAACTGGAATGCCAATTCGTATTCAAAATTAGTGCTTAGACCTTAACAGTATTCTTTTGGCTAAATAGATACAAATTCCCATGGACACAATCCAAAATCCATAAGGATATGTCTTGATAAGTTTGGTGTGGGAAAACATGGGTGGACTTCAGAAAGTTTTGACCTCAACCCCACAGAACAGCTTTGGGTTGAATTGAAATGCCAATTCCTATTCATCATCAGTGCATGATGCTACAAATGTTTTTATAGGCTAAATAGGCACAAATTCCCATGGACGTGATCCAAAATCTAGTGGGGAACCTGCACAGGAGAGTAGAGGCTGTTTCAGCCCACTTGGGGTTGCCAATCTAATATTAATACCCATGTATTTGAAGTGTAAAATTCACAAGCTCATAAGTATGATAGTCAGGTGTCCACAAACTTTTGGCCCTTGTGTATTACATCTGAAATTCCTACAGAACTTGTTTTGGCACTGCATTGTCTTTTATACATTATCTTATCCACAGATTATCCTTTAGTATCCTATTTTGCTTTTAGCTGTATACGATGATATTCCTCAGAATTTATAGAGATACTTTGTACTCTGCCACTTTAGCGTTTATCTCTCAGTTTATCAGAAAAAGGAACTTTATGTTTTGAAAGCTCTGTAGTTTTTAATATTGCTGGCCACAAAAAGGTATCTGACAAAACATTTTGCTTTTCCACCCGTGCATGTTTCAAAAACTTACAGACAATTTTTGTTAATCCAAATGATTTATTAATATAAAAAAAAGCTGTCAGAAAAGTTTTTAAATATATTTATGGAAGATGACAAACAAAAAGCTTCAGGGGTAGCTATTCCAGTTTAAACTCTTGTTATTTTAGTTTCACTTTTTCAGAAGATTTCAGGAAAAATTCTCAATTTTGTAAAATCTATTCGAGTCAATAAGGAAGGCAAAATGGTTTTCTGTGGTTTAAAGGGTGCATTGGGCTTTAAATGGTTTATGAGTGTTGTGAAAGCTCTTGTTATCCTGTAAAGCAACACTAATAATGATCACATACACAAAAAACGTAAATAAAATAATACAAAGGATACTAACTCAAATAAGTCAAACTGAACCTGGTATAACCCTCTCTCCTATTCCCCACACAATTTTCTTTCCAAATTTCTCAAATTTCTTTCAAGTAGTTCAACGAGGGAAGCTGAAAGTTAAGATATGACTAAATATTTAATTTTACACTAATATAATTTACCTATATAAATTTATGGGTGACACTTCCTTTTTCTTTCACCCATTACATAAAAAAACCTCATAATTTTTCATGGCTTACAACTTTTTTCTCAACCTTTTCACAACATGACGAAAGGATGAAAATAATTAGCCTGTTTGGTTGGTTTTATATATCATGATAAATTAAAAAAAAGAAATGTTGCATCCACGACAACCTAAACAGATCATTGCCTGCTCCATACAACACAATTATTAATAGAAACAGCCATGAGTTAATTAAACAAGTAATAATCATGTTATCTTACACTGACAAAGTAGAGAAAGTTCTCCCTTATTTGGATGGTCAGTAGAAATAATGTTACTGTCCTATTACACTGAGATAGGAAGAATGATCCCTATACTGCAGGTCAATGAGAAAATGACAGTCATGAAGAAAATTGCCCCTTACATTGGGAACTTTTATGATAGTGGTAAAAAGGAAAAGTGCCACATTAGGGGGCGGTTAATGAAATGCTCCCCTATCTTACGTCAATAGGAAATATTCCTCCATTACATTGGTGATCAGTAAAAAGAATGACCTCTACATATGTAGGTCGTGGGAAAGATTTCCCCTTACATTGGTGGTCAGTGATAAAAATGCCACCTTGAACTGGAGTTTAGTAAAAGAAAAGGCCTCCTTTATTGGGGGTCAGTAAATAAAATGTTTTTTATGTTGGGGATTCAGCAGAAGAATTATGTCTTATATTGGAGGTCAATAGGAAGAATACTTTTAACATTGGAAGTCAGTAGTAAGAATGCACCTTACGCTTAGTTTAGCTGGAAGGATTCTCCTTATATTGCGGCAGTGTTTCTTGACCTTGCATAGAGGAAAAAGATTTGTCCTGACATAGGGGAAACACTGAAACTAACGTTTAGGTCTTCAGGGAACCCCAGTATAATAGTGTTGGGGTCAATGGGACGAACCATCCTTACAGATCATTGGTGTCACCTAAACTGAACTGAGAGTCACAAACTGCTCAAGGAACCCCTTGTAACCTCTGGAGGAACCATGATAGGGAAACACGGTTTTAGGGGCTGGTGTAAAGAATTCTCCTTACGTTGGGTGATAGTGGGATGAATTCTACTTACTTTAGGGCCAGTGGACAAGAAAGCTCCTTAAATTGGGGGTTAGTGGGAAGATTACTTCTTACATTGTGGGTCAGTGGGAGGAATTCTCCTTTCATGGGGGGTCAGTTAGGATGAAAGCTCCTTATTTATTGGGTCAGCTGGAAGAATTCTCCTTACATTTGGGGTCAGTGGGAAGAATGCTTCTTACATTGCAGGTTTTTTGGAAGAATTCTTCTTATATTGGGGGTCAGTGAGAGTTATGTTCCTTGCAAAAAGGTAAAAATTATCATTATCGTGGATGAAAGTGAAAAAAAGGTTGGTAGATTTCCATCTCTGTCTACTACTGAACACGAAGAGATTTCCTATAAATATCTGTCCCTGGAACACCCAGTAACGGGGAAAAAATAAGGGGACATATCCCCAATGATATCATAGAGAACAGTACAAACATATAAAGAGGGGTTCATCTGACAAAACACTTTTACTGGATTTGTCTTTAACTAGAAACATCCTTGGCACAAATCCGGGCAATTAATATCCACATTTTGCTAATTTCAGGATTAAACCATTTTCTTTAGTTAAATCTATTTCTTTTTTTAAGCTCCACAAAAGACCTAATAAAAAGTTTAAAGAAATGCTGCGAAACTCACAACTTGAGCCTGAAAGAAAAAGAGAGGAGATCAAAAGGGAAAATTCTGTCATCTTGACAAAAGGTCCCTGGAGACATCTCCAAGCATAATAAATCTATAATAAATGAAGGCAGAGTTTTTTCCTCCTTCTCTTTCTTATATATCATAAGTGAGGAGAATTTCCAATTAATGTCTTTATTATACGCTTGAGTCACAGGGACGCAGTTTATCTGCAATTTTTCATAAATGTGACCTAATAGCCACTTTTAAGTTTCCTGTGATTTTTTAAGCAATTTTTTGCCACAGGTCAAATTTTACAATTAACCTACTTATATTACAAAGACTATTACACATACGCTAATCAGTGCTGTAAAATGGTTATTGCCCTGTAATTCTGAAGTGCTTAGAGCATCCCATTTATTAATACAGTCAGAAGATAGCAATACAATAACTACCAGTACAAAGAAATTCCAGGGGCCTGATGACATTTATATTGAAGCCATTGTGAGTACATGTTAGTATTATTTTGATGATGATTATGAAGAAGTAACTTTTTTTTTTAACATTTTCATATATCCTCTGAAGTTATTGGATCAATGAATTACTTTTAGACAGGATATGGGTTGACATTCAGACATGGCTTCATGGCAGCCATAAGAAACCTGGAAGCACCCATACCCGTTTTATGGGCAGACCTGCCTTGGGATCCAGCAATTCTGTGTGGCTCCTGAAAGTCAGCTAATTGCTCGGCCACTTGCACCGCAGCACTGAACCAGCTCTGTAGACTTGACATCTGGTGATAGTGAGAAGTACTGTACCACTCACCACCACCCACATTTATTTTCTATGGGGTTACATCAGGGAGAAATTACTTGTAGCGACTACCCTAGGCAGTAGTTCTGTGGCATGAAGAAACGGTAACTGCACCATAACCTCATGGCCATTCTAAACATAGCCCATCATTATACACGTGTCAGGTCCCTAAAGTAAACTGTGCACTGGCAGGATCTTAATTGCAGAAGGAACAGGCTATGACCCTTTTGCAATTAAACGTCCATTTTTGTTTGCAATTTTTCTATAACTCACAATGAGCTCAGCTTGGGGTATGATCCTGGCATAGCTAGCAATGGATAAATGTGCATAATTGGGAGTTGTGCCATTCTGGCCTGGACAACAAGGTGGCTGAATATCTGGAACCCAGAGGAGAACCAGATGAAGATGGCAGCACTAGTGCAAGGTGAGGTGAGTTTATTTTATAGCAGAAGTGATGTAACCTGTCCCTTCTGCAATAAAGGACCTGCTTGCAAATATTTCATTTACCTTTAGTTCCTTTTTGAAGGTCCAGCCTCATTTTCCCCACTGTATCGTGGTAAAAAAAAGTATGTTCCTTAATTGTAGGGTGCTTTAGGACAGGCAGATATAGGGGTATGTTCCTGTAAAATTAAAGTGGTAATTATATTTATATTTTTCATTGGAATCACAGCACTATCCTGTCAAGGACGCTATCTCCTTTTTTCCCCAGGAGGACATCACTATCTTTCTTTCGGATATCATTCAAGGTCATTGTCTACCCCCTAGACCAGTGTTTCTTAACCAGGGTTTCATGGAACCCTAGGGTTTCCTCTAAATTAGTGCTTCTCAACCAGGGTTCCTTCAGAGATTGCTAGAGGTTCCTTGAGCAATTAACAGTTTGGACCTCTCAGGTCAGTTAACTGGCAATGGTCTTTTTAATCTGTAAGGGTGACATTCTTCATATTAGCCAGCAATGCAAGAGGCATTCTTCCCTTTGACAACCATGCTAATATTCTGTGAGCTGCGGATATAGTAATTATAGCGGGTGATCCCTAAAGACCTGAAAGTTCTTTCAAGGGTTCCCTTATGTAAGGTAGAAAAACACTGCTCCAAAGTTTGCTGGGTGTTCCTTGAGCTTCTTTACAACACAACTACATGCTTTAATAAAAATAGACAGTGGCCCTTGAAAATGCCCAAACAAAGATGGCACCATCCTTCTCTAAAGAGAAGAAAAGCATTTTTGAAGGGGAGTAATATTATCTCTCTGAGAAGTAATGTATACCTGGGAATGGTATACTTACACATTACTTGGCATGCATGCACCTAACAGAAATATATTCCATGACGGGTCCAGTTATAGTGTTACAGCTAGGTCACTAGCCTGTAATTGGACAATGAATGAGTAGCGGCATATGGATGAACCATTTCCTGCGCTCTCTTGTATTGCTAATAACTTTAAGCTATTGCCTGACAGCTCCGTGCAAAGCAAAATAGCTCCAATTAGCTGTTTCAAAGTACTGCCCCCTCCCACTCAGTCTAAGGCCCTGATTCATCAATGAAATCCGCGCTCGCTGGAAGACTGAAAGTATGCGCGACCAGCGAGCGTGGCTTCCCGCGGTCCGGAGTCGAGTGCGCTCGTACACTCGCCTCCTCACTGCCAGGCGGAGCGAGCTCATTCAGTTGCTGAATTGCGCGACGGCTTACGATTTCGGATCGCGAATACGAATGTGCGAGCGAGCGTCCAATTTTGCTTGATGAATTAGGGCCTAAGTGTTGCTATACAGGGATGACGAGAGGTTGATGAGACTTGCATGGTATGTCTGTAGGTATGCATGTTTAATGTGATTTTTTGTGAGTCATTTATTAATATTAAAAATGACTTTTTCCTTTTAATGCAATTGGACTGTAATTTCCTTCAAAAGGCAGCCCTCCTTATGGCTGAAAAGCACTTCTGGTTTATGATGCAGAAATTGCGCTGAGTTGGAGGTCTCGATCAACACTAGCAAATAAATAACCGACCTTTGCCTGGCTGACCTCCCTGATTTTTACTTCCAATTACTGGCTTGTGCTGGGACCCATTGATTTTCAAGGCTTTTATTTCAGCTGCCCCTTTTCATGTTCTCACCATGTTTGCGTGGGTTTCCTTTGAGCACATCCCCAAAACATGCAAGATAGGTTATTTGGTTCCCATCAATATTGGCCTGGGCTAATGACATTTAGATTTTAGATTGTGAGCCTCATCTGTCATAGCAAAGGTTTACCATGCCACGGTGTGCATGTGACAGGTACACTTTAACACAACTCTTTCCAGTTTCCAGATGGTCTCCCAAGACGTACAGGTTTTAATCTCCATTTATACATGCATATTCATAGCGCATGTAGATAATCAGTCGCTAGCAAAGTCTACAGGGAGGAGATGGTATCGTGAAGACAAGGTAGAGTTTTTATGGGGTCCAGATGTTTCATAAAATAAATGGCTCTACTTTAACCAATTAAAGATCTCACAGGCAGCGAAATGCCCTTACATTGACTTTGTACTGCTGAACTTTGCAGGGAACTGTAGCCGTTTATCTATCAGTAAGTTACACAGCCTTCTGGTACCTTGCCCTAGAGTACCGCATACATTGTAGTGGATATGTTGTAGAATATCTGATTTTCTAGGATGATATCATTATGAGAGATCTTATTCCATTATGGAGTTCCATTCCATTTTACTTCCAGAAAAAAATTAAATCAAATTTAAATCTTTCAACTTTTATGGAGAATCTTTTTTTGGAAAGGCAGCTCATACTTCAGGTTAAATAAAGCTTTAGGAAGGTATAACAGTCAATGTAGCTCTGTAATAGTTAAAGCAGAAATAAACCCACATGACCCAGGTAGCTCGTATGGCGCTCACCTCATGACACTTACCACCCGCCTTTCTCTTGAAAGAATGATTCTCCACACTGATATGGTCAAATGGCAAGTGGCCAATAATTTACCAAGAAATTTACCAAAACTTTTTAACAACCAAAACTAGTTTTGTAAGATAACCATCTGGCTGCCGATCTTCAAAGGTATCACCACAAAATTTCAACACCTGGGCCGCCACACCAACCAATATTCCCAGCCACACCACACCAACTTGGGAACAGAAACCTTTGCTGTAGCCACCAGCCCATTAAATCATTATCTTTTACCAAGTACTTGTTGAGACATAACACCTAGATGGGTCCCACCACCTCTTACTTGCCCATAAAGCTTTACCTCTGGGGATCTCAGCAGCTACCTCGTCCAGAATCAGGAATGGGAAGGAAACTCATCAATCTGCTTGTCCTCCCTCTCCTCTACTCCTACACCTTTAAACCCTTCACAATGGCCACCTGACCAGTCTTCACCCAATCAACTTGCCTAGCCCCCTCTCCGGATCTACCACTTCCCTTAAACCCTCTGTTTTTTTTTGTGCACCCCTTCCACCTGGTAATGTTCTCCACACACCTATACCTCCTCCTCGCTCTGTTCTGGTCATTATGGTGGTGGGTGCCACCATCTTCTTTCTTTCTGACCGGGACAAGCTGGGATTGCTGGTCATGCACAGTTTAGCTTTCTTGCCCAATACTCAGAATGATCAGACAGGAGGGATTATTTCAGAAAGAACATCACCGGCCCCTTTTCTGCTACATTGACCTGCATGATTGTGGATTTTTAAAAGTGGAACTTTAATTCTGTTTTAATCTTTTATTTAATGTATTTGACTCATCAGCTACTTAAGGAATTGGAATATCAACCTAATACAAGCACAGAGTGAGAAGCAACACAAGCATGCATCAGGTGTGCTACAGTGCTAGGAACATGTTAGACATAGGAGAGCACAGAGCTCATCTATGCATCCATTTTATTTGAACTCTCCAGTTACATAGTGGGGATGACATTTGAAAGTGAAACCGCAGCAGAAAAAGATCAGAATACCTGTACTGCTTGACAAGGAAGTCCTATGTATTGTAGTAGAGAACATAAATGTCTAGAGCGTTTCTCAACGAGGGAACCTTAGTGTTCCCCCAGAGGTTCCTGGGGGTGCCTCAAATGAGCAATTTCCAACTCTTAAATCATTTTAGCTGACATCAATTACTTTTTTTGGATATCTGCAAGGATGGAATCCTTCCCAATGGCCAGCAATGTGACAGGTACACTTCCTACTGACCACCATACTAATATACTGTGAGCTGCGGATATTGCAGATCTAGCAGGGGAAGACCTGAAAGTTTTATTTCAAGGGTCCCCCCATGTTAAGTATGTAAACATTGCAGTAACTCAAATTATATGTCCAACACAAATACAAACTGGATTCCCCGTAGGGCATTATTCATAGAGGCGATGAGTTCATCAGTCCACCATAATGAGTCAACCTGTCCCGGCGCCATTCTTTTAACTCTCCGGCATCTTAATATCCTGGCAGAAGCTTTTGATGCCAGATCTTAAATTATTTAGCAACAATCAACAGGCTGTTTTCGTCTTGGAGCCCTTTTGACACGACTGCAGATAATATGCTCGGAATACTCAAACAGGAAAAAGCCTCTGTGCGGCTTCACCGCAAATCTAGTTAACTCCAGAGTGGGCATAAGGGAATTCCATGAGCTTGAAAGCCATGATAAATTTAGGCTATCGTGTTTCCCCCTGCTGCCGCAGTTGACGAGGTTGTATGTTTCTCTGTAAATGGTACACGGTAGAAGCGTGGAGCTGATTTAATGGGCATTTTCTACGGTACGTTAGTTTTTGGCATCGACAGCTCGGTGCTTTTATTTTTTACTGCTTCTTTGTCAGCCTGAAATCATATGCAACTTGTCTAAGTGGTCCGATGGTGTAAAAACTAAGGGTCCATTCACACATAAGGCTGGCTTTATTAAAGCTCTTCATGGCTGGAGAGGATACACTTTCATCAGTGAAGCTGGGTGATCCAGCAAACCTGGAATGGATTTTTTGAAAGTCATAGGTATATGTTAGCAAATGTTTTCAATCCTGGACCAGATCCATTCTAGGTTTGCTGGATCACCCAGCTTCACCAATTAAAGTGTATCCTCTCCAGCCGTGGAAAGTTTTAATAAATCAGCCCCATATTCTCTGCCTCAGTTTTAGGGCAACCCATGCATTACAATGGGCTATTCATTACTCATTAGTGGTCCAAAAATCTGCCTGAACTGTTTTAGGACGGCATTGAACTGCACTAGAGTATAGTGCAATGCCATTGAAAGGGTAAATATTACAAAAAAATAATGGGACCACATTGCATGACGCATGCGCCTGTAGGAATGATTATCACTGCATGTGCTAGTTAGTTAGAGTTGGGTTACTAATTTCCCCAAGGATTAGCTAGTATCAAAGCAGGAAAATAAAGAGAGGCTGAACTAGCCATCCATAGGGTTAATGGCCTTTTCAGAGAGGGCGTTTATTGCTTTTTTTGGCTATCTGTAAGGGTGACAGTCTTCCCAATGGTCAGCAATGTAAGAGGCATTCTTTCTACTGACCACCACACTAATATACTGTGAGCATAGTAACTATTGTCAGGGGATCCATGAAGACCTGAAAGGGCCCCCCCCCCTTAAAAAAAGCTGCTCTAAAACCCAGTCAACTAAAAATCATCTAGTATATACTGGCCTGATAAATATGATATAACATTTAGGGGAAAAACCTATCAATTAAATATAGACACATTGTTTGTTTTTTACATGGATAAGGCTTTGTAGACCATTTGATGTGGCAAGAAAATGATTTATGAAGACGGTATGTCAAGGCAAACTGTCAAAAGATATATCCCTGGTGTATTCCATGTTTTTAGAGAAAATGTTTATGCAGCAATTTTTGGGACATCCAGACAGTTTAATCTATCAAATACATACTTCATTTCCATATTGTCGGTAATAAAAGAAAAAGTTTTAAAGAAATAGTAGACATAAAATGCGTGCATTGTAAAAAAAAAATGGGAAAAAAAAACAAACTATTAGTTCCCCTATAGGGTTTTGGCAGGCTATCCACTGCCCATAGGCAGTCTCAGTTAGGCTTACTGGAAAACTTTTTGCCCATTCAGCCATATGTCCCATTGTGGGATGCATTTAGCTTCCACTATTAAGACAGGGAGCCCAGAGATTGACCTTGCTCTTGCCTCCGAGGCTTACTCTCATGTTGATGGATATAGAATGAACTATATTTAGTTTACTGGAGTTGGTATGTTATCTGATGGCTTTATATTGGTTATGAGCCTAAGGTGATTTTTTACTTTGTATGACTATATGCCCTGTTATAGGAACTCCTCACATCCAGTTTCATCCTCTAACTGAGTTGACCTTTATTTTTCTGTTCTCCTTTTAAAATATCAACAGCCAACTCAGTTCATGAATCATACAAATCCACCTCTTCAGGGATCAGAAGCATCTACCAGCTGAATATTATTTATATTGTTTGCAACTAGTCATTGCCAGCATAAAATGCAATTCTCTGGAGTTAGTGGGCATCAAAACATGGTGGGTACCCTTCCCTTGTTGGAGCAAGGAGAATTGGGATTTGGATAACCCTTTAAATGTAATTATTTCAATCATTTCAGATTTCTTACGTGTATACTCCCTATAAACAATATGCATTGTAAAGTTGTTTAACAAAGTACCTATTGATTTATTCTGTGCAAATTGGAATGGAGAATGGTCCCTACATATATTAATGGATCAAATGTCAAGTCTGTTTAGCATCCTCAATGCCTATAAATGCCTAAAGAAGAAACATAATAATTGATCACCTTTTAAAACATTTCTTTGGCTCCACTACCTTTTGTTGTTGAACCCAATGGTATTTGGTGAGTACTTATGGTTCAAGGAGCAGCCTAATAACAAGTGTGAAAGTGATGATATCAAACATCAAAATTGATCAGATCCAGAAACCAGCAAGAGTGACTATGTTCATCATTTATTGTGTGGCAAAAGTCATATCAATGTTTTGGACCTCACGGGGTTCCATTATCAGGGCAACCTATGCTTTGATTAACAATACATTCTGAAATGGATAACTTGGAGTGCTGGGGAGTTTCTATTTTCAGATTTTCTAATGCTCCTTTTTATGTGTCGTCTACTAGCATTCACTAAATTTGATTGGTTGCATAAGTATTGCATTTCAGACATGGACTGTTTGAGATTCCATCAAAGCTTTTTTTTTTGCAATCTGTTTCTTACAAAAACTGGGATTAGAACTTCGGACACGTCACTTGAATTTTTTCGTCAAGTCAGATCTTTCATAACTTTAGTTGCTCCCCACAACTTATTTTTTATTCTCATTTGCTCAAATTGGATTTCCCAATTATACAACAGAAATACTGAAAGATCTTGTTTTAAACATTTAATATCCCTCTCATTCCAGAACAAATTATTAGTCATTGGTTGTAGGTGCAAATGGAATTACTGCTTTGGGTAAATATTTGTCAATTATCATTGCGGTGGCTTGGGGCTACATATCCTTCTAAAATGTCTTGTCTTCTAAACTAGTTAATGAGAAAATTATAAAAATAATAACACATTGATGGCTTCTTTATTAACAAGCTAATAAGATTGCCATGGGTAATTAACAGCAATATTACCTACAAATATATCTCATCATACTAAGCTCTGAGGGGGCGGAGGTCACCAGTCTGTAAAATAAATATTGGATTGCTCATTTACAACGCATTAACACCTAATAATAAACATTCTCTGTTTGAGTTATTGATGACTACTGGGAGCTG
Organism: Pyxicephalus adspersus; assembly: GCF_032062135.1. NCBI lineage: Eukaryota > Metazoa > Chordata > Amphibia > Anura > Pyxicephalidae > Pyxicephalus > Pyxicephalus adspersus. The sequence continues at coordinate 11,317,334 of NC_092862.1, read as the reverse complement.
ACAAATGCCAATCACAAGATACATAAACATGGTGTATATTTACTGTATGAATGTCATAAATAAAAATAATGTCTGTGATAGGAATTCACTCTACAGATCTTGTAATGGGATTTGAAGTGATGGCCAGGGATGGAACTCATGAAAATAGAAAACAAAGTCACCATCCCTTCAAAGTACAAGATACTTGCTATATCACTGTCATGACATGTTGAAAAGCCAATGTTTCAGGACATAGTGAAAAAAAATAAATAAATACATGGTCAGCTAATAATTTTAAACATTTTGTGGCAAGGGTAGTAAGGGTAAGATGCCCTTTTAGTCTCAGTGGTAAGGAATAGCCAAGAATACATTAGGGTCCTAATAAAAAAAATGGTAAATAACTGATTCTTTGGCCTGCTTTGGCCTGCTTTGGCCAGCCCAAATAAATAATGGATTGGTTAATGCAAAGCACTAAGACCAGAGATCAAAACAGGCAAGTGTGAATGAGCTTTCGTTTTTGGCTTCTACAAGCTTTTACCTCAATGGTTTACTTATCCAATGATATCTACCTTCATTGCTAGTTATGTGGACCCCAGTCATTCAATGTCTTTACATACCATACATATTCAAGTATAAACCAAGAAAAATTATTAGAAAAATAATCCCAATTTATACTAGGGTCACACCACTAGATGGCACCATGTAAAGTGTTTAACAAACCTCTGCAGTCTGAGACATTGGCCCTGATTTATAAAAGCTCTCCAAGGCTAGCAAATGTTTTGAATCCTGTACCAGATCCATTCCAGGTTTGCTGGATCACTCAGCTTCACTGATGAAAGTGTATTCTCTTCAGCCTTGGAGAGCTTTCATAAATCAGGGTCATTGGGCTTGACTTACTAAACCTACTGAACACTGGAGGAGATACACTTTCATCAGTAAATCTGGTTGATCCAACAAACCTGGAATGGATCTGGTCCAAGATTGAAAACATTCGCTAACAAATAGCAAATTTATTTTCATTAAATCCATTCCAGGTTTGCTGGATCACCCAAGTTTTACCAAAAGTGTATCTTCTCCAGCCTTGTTGAGCTTTAAATAATCAGGCCCATTACTAGAGTTTGTTGCATAGGTGAGATAAGAGGGCGCAGCACCATTTACTGTTGTCCAACATCAATGTACAAAAGCAGCAACCCATTATAATATTCTAAAAGAACAAACTTTAAAGAACAAAAGAACTCAAAAGAACTTTTTTACTTTAACCTGTAAAAAAAAGAAAATAAATTGAACGAGCCAATGTGATTTTAATTGTTTCCCCTTTAAAATAAATGTTTTAAAAACCAATTTATGGATATATTTATTCGCATTGATTTTATGGGCATTCCTGTTCATTACAGTTTTGAATGTTAGAAGTGGAAGCAGAATTTTGTGTCCTAAGTTTATGCTCAAGTACAAGTAGTTTCCTGTTTTTTTCAGTTAAAAGTAGTTACCTTGGTTCCTATTTGGATTGGTTTATAATTGAGTATATACTGTACATGGTTTGTATGTATAGATGTTTAGCCCAACCCACCCTAGGAGAAACTGGAGATGTTAAGTGTATATACAGCTAACACTTTTGTTTTCCAATTTTTTTTTATAGGGGGATTCAATGTTTCATTACCGCCTGTGTCTTCATTTAAGACATTTACCCTCATTATTGGTTCTAGTTTTCACTGTCTTCAGGTGCAAAAAGTGATGGGAAATCCAGTTTTTTTTACTTATCACAGGAACAGTAGGTGAGAACATTCCAAGATCTACAATTTTTTTGCAACCCTTAAAAAGCGTAAAACTACCTTGACCTGAAAGTATTGCACACCTTATTCTCTGCTGAAAAAGCTTGGAATTGAAACTCTTTTCAGTGATTGCTGTCAGTATGGAATACATTAGAAGAAAAATGCATTAACATTTTGATCCAGTGGAAAAAAAATATAGGAAATATGATATTTGAATGATTGCCACTGGAAGTCTATTATTTTTCCTGCTGCAGTAATACCTGTACTAACGTGATAAATGGATTCCGCTGAACTTTTGCTCTGCATTTATCATGATGGAGGGTAAAATATGCCTAGTGAATGTACAATAATTCTGTAAATATGTCTTCCTTCTTTTAGGTGTGGGAGAATGTACGACATGGAAATGTGAGAAGGGATGGATTTCTCTTTCCACCGTCTGAATTCTCCCAACTAGTATTTATTATCTGAAATCCTCTAATCATGCAAATCAAACGTGTCTTGCCTGAGGTGCCTAATAGCAGGTGGGACATACCAGTATATTAGATGGAGATAGGTCAGAGGCATTCTGGATTATGAAGTTAACAGCTTTTCTTGTGATTAATTAGTTTTAGTAGTCAAAGGACAGATTGTTTTCATACATTTGAAGATGGGTGTGTCGGCTCTATGCAAAAATAATAATATTTATAATTAATTTCTTAATAATAATATAAATAATTTCTTTTTTCCTTTACTCTTTTCTATATGTTTTTTGTTACCTTTCCTTTCTCCTTCCATTTTTCTTTTTCCTCCCTTTCCATTTTCCTTTCCCTTTTCCCTTCCTTTTCCCTTTCCCCTTTCATTTGCTTTATTCTTTTCTCTCTTCATTTTTCCTCTTTGCTTTCCTTTTCTTTCCCTTTTTTTTTTCCCTTCCTTTTGCCTTTCCATTGCTATCTGCTAACTTTCCTATTTTTACCTCTTTCCCTTTTGCCTTTCCATTTCCTCCTCTCTCCTCCCAACTCCTTTACCTTTTTTCCTCCTCCTCCTTCCTTTCCTTTTTCCTTTCTTTTCTTTTTCCCTTTGCCTTTCCATTGCTTTCTGCTACCTTTCCTATTTTTCCCTCTTTACTTTTTATTTTTTTTCATTTTTTCAATTCCCCCGATCCTCCCTTCTAGCGGTTGGTTTATTAAAGAAATAAAGAATGATAACTTGAATTATCATGCAAAGTGAATTATCATTGGGAAAGGGGTATTTAACTTTTTTTTGCTAAATGACATGAAACTCTGCTGAGTTCAAGCATACAATCATGTACAGAAGGTGAAAGAGGGGGGATATCTGTTGACTTTAACCATCAGGGCTGATGTATTAAATTATCGAAAGGAGGACAAAGGAAAGATGTTTCAGCTCTCAGGTATTTGGTGAAATCATTAATTATGAATTTATACAATTTAGGTATCATATATAAATATTAGACATGCATCATTGAACATATATCCAGTCTAGTTTACTAACCTTCACCTGGCTGGAGTGTATAACCTGAACAGAGTGATTCTAGCTATTTACAACAAATAACCGTATTCGTCCTATGCAACGCGCTTCGTCTCTCTAGGCTTCCTCAGGGGAGCCTTAGCTTAAGAACTTTACGGTCTATGTGTGAGTTCAAACTTTTTAATAAAGTTGCTGGATGACCCAGGTTTTCCCATTATAGTCTATCTTCTTCAGTCTTGGGGCTTTATTAAATCAGGCCCTATGCGAACAGCCTTTATTAAATCACTTCTCTCATCCCCTCCTTTCCCCTCATCTGTTCCCCCATTACTCTCTTATCCTCCACTCTCTTTTCCTTCCTCTCCTCCCATCACCTCTCCTTTCTTCTCCTATCATTTTCTTCCTCTTTCCTTTATTTTCCTTGCTTTTCATTTCCATTCATCTTACTTCTATTCCCTTTTCACTCTCCTTTCCCCAGTTCTCCTTTTAGAAAATAAACACAATTATGTTATTTTGTTTCAGTTGCTATTGATTTTTTCTTTTTTCTCTCTTCGTATTCCTCCTCAGTTTTAGATTTGGGTCATGGTGTGTAATTGCAATTATTCTGTTTTTTCATTCTGTCATCGAACAATGGCCCTTTTTTCCACCCACTTTCACTGAAGATATTTCCTACAGCTACAGTAAAATATCCTTTATTTGTGTTGACAATATGACATTCTACCCATAAGATGTTCACACCAGAATGGAGCAACCACGATGAAACAGCTGCTCGGTTGCTCCATAAAGGTATTTATATTTCAAATATTAAGCACTACTCCAGCTTGCAGCACCGCATTTTACATCTCTTTGTATTGTATGTCTTTCCGATTTGCTATTTTGCACCTGTGCTTCATCAGAGAAGTCTCAAGGTTCAGATTAAGCCACCAGAAAAAGGCAGCGAGCTGGAAAGTCAATGGGCAACAATCTGCCATCTGATAGTAGCTGCATAGCAAACATCTGCGTCTGGTATTCAGGCACCAAAAAAGAAAAATCACAATACAGGATTTTATTGTATATAAATGTTTTTTGTTGATGCATCACTGAAGGGCATGGGAACTATTTACTCCAAAGAATAAAGAAGAAACAAAGAAATAAAGAGGACATCAATAGTATAGTAAAGTGCACATGTCAAAATATGGAAAATTCATAAAGCTCTCCTGCAATAATAAAGTCAATAAATTGTGATGTAAAAAAAGTGGATCTGCTGTCAGATTATCTTTTCATATTTTGACCATCATTGCAGTAATCAAACCACAGAAGTTGGTGAACCCTGGCAGAGCATTGCCTGGTGGGCACTATTGTCCATATGTATGCATTACATGGATCCAGGATGTTAGAGTTGCAAAAATTTGACTTACAATGATAAAAATACATTTAATAATGTAATAATAAATATAATTCTATATAAATTTAAATATTCTGTATAAGCTTTAGCTCCATTTCTGTTTTCCAGTAGAAAATCCTGCACAGCTCAGAAAACGTCTTCTTTGAGGTATCTTTGAAACATATAAAAATGCTTCTGCCAGCTGGGATGGACGGCCAGGGAGATATGATTTAAGATTGGCAGGCTGTGTGGCGGCACAGCTCAATCACCAGTGATTAATGGATTCTGTCCTCTATGGAGATGTACCAGCTGTGACAGGGCATCCATGTATTGGGTAAACAGTATCTACAATCATAATAAAACTCTCCGCTGAATCAAATCAGCTGCATACCCCGTTATTTTCCATTTACAATGTCTGCAATGAGGAATGCTGCAATCACATTACCGTCTGAAATATAAAAGAAAAAGAATGCTGGCCTTGTTTAGTTTGGGTGATCTGCATTAGAAAAGGGAAACACTGCTGAGAATTTGATTTTTTCATGCAGGAAACATGTTTTATTTGCCAAATGTCTCCAGCTTTCATGGACAATTCCAAATTGCTTATTGCTTAATCTAACAACTTGAATTATCTGCTTCATAGCAGCAATGTGTCCCGGAATATTTTTTTAGAGTTGGCATCTATGAATATAATTTGATTTTTTAGTAATGATCTGAAGTTTTAAAGATGCCCATAAAGAGGAATCATGTTCTCCCATTTCTGTATATAGGACTCCTTATGAACCTCTAATTAGGTACTAATTAGGTACCTGCAAATGGAAGGTCAATCATCCATACTCATTGAACTCAGTATCAACCTCTTAAAAAACCCTAAAGTTCCATGGAACCATGCATGAGACTTGTTGCTTTAGAATGTAAACTCTTAGGGGTAAGGTTTTCTGTTTACTGGTTGGTTACCACCTGTGCACTTGTGGGAAAAAAGGCCAGTGATGAGTAAACAGCTGGCCAGTATTGGCTGTGGTCGCCCCAATTACAAACTTACCATGGCTTGCTATGCACTTCATCTCCACGTGTAGAGCCTCCAGCAGGAAGAACAATAAGCAAGTAGAGAGCCCCTTTTGGTAAGCAGGGTCCATTTTCTGAATAGTTGAGGAACATAGTTTTCCACAAAAGAGTGCTGGTTGGGGGTCTGTCCTGCATAGGTAATACCTGGGAGGGCACAGGTAACAGTCAATTACGGCTCAGCTGCAGTTATTCTCTAGCTTGTGGGCTATGTTGCCACCATTTTGGGCGGGTAGCCTCAAAATTTTATTTTGGGGAGTTATGTGAAAGGAGGTCCCTCTTAGAACCATCTACCACTTCAAACATTGTGAAGGTCTAAATTGCCACTCGGTGCCGTTTTTTGCTGTGATCTTGCACAAACCTGGCTTGTTCACTTGTATAGAAAGAGGAGGAAGATGACATTTGCAGATTCTTCTAACTAAACAGTAGAATTCAGATGGATTTTCAAGATGCCTGACCAACAGTCCCAGAAGGTAGAGGTGATGGGGAAGTGGGTCGGTGCTGGTACCTAAACCTGGATTCAGAGTTAAATGAAACATTATCATGATAAAAGTACGTTGATGGGTATTTCTGACCTCTCCATCGTTAACACTTTCTGAGACATATGACTTCACCTTGACTTTTGTTATAATGACCTATAAAGTCGAACAGCCACAGGCAGCCATGTAGAAGTTCTTTGGTGAGAGCCCCCTTTTTTTGTTATAATATAACTCTTTTAAATGCAGCATTTTCTTAACAACAGTGAACAGCTGCTACAGAAAATTAGGTTAATGGATGACAAATCCCTAATTAAACTAAAACAGAGAAAGAGGATTATAGGCAAAGGGGTGTGAAATAACTGCAGAGCGGATAAAGAAAGCAAAGGATACTGAAGAGGTCTATGCGACAACATAACTCCTGTATGTGACAGAATAAATCTCCTGAACCAAGATTCTATCTAAATAGGCCAGGCCAGCTGTTGTGATGGATTAGCACCAAATTTTACATATTTGCCATTTTTGGGGGCTTTTCCATACAGGCACAATAAATGTAAAATTGGGACATGCCAAGCTGTGAATATAGCAATGGGTCCCGATGGGATCCCATTCTAATGTTTCCTTAGGGTATTTCATGAAGAGAACCCAAACATGTTTTTTGTCACTCCTGATGACTATAAATGGTTACCATGAATAGGCAAATGTTTTAAAACGATAAAGATAAAGAAGCATTTTCTGGGTCTAAATCCAATCTATTTCTACCTCCAATGTAGCCTGACGTTTCGCGGTGAAAACAGCTTCTTCAGGAGCGTATAACCAATGGAGAGGTTGTATATTGTTAATGATAAAAATCCACTGAATCATATGTCCCATTCTCAAAATCTCATCTACAGCGAGTGACCAGAGAGACACAAGGAAGCGGAGATCCCAGGACAAACTGCAAAGCCAAATAAATGTCCTCGATTGGTGGATCTTAAACTTGTTCTTCTGGTGCAGCTGTTGTTCGGAAAGACTTTGGAAACGTTATACAACCGCTACTTCAGATTCTCTGGGTTACCTGGCATTTTGCATCACCTGTAAATCCAATTTGCTCAAAGTCTTAGACCTATCGTTCCCCCGCAAAAACAGGAGTCACTTATATGGGTACATTGATGGTGTAGGGGCTGGAAAAAGACTTTCCTAAAAGGAAAGATCATATATGAAATATTTAAATCCAAATCAGCTTAGCCTCTTTTAAAAGTAGTTACCTCTCCAGCCACTGGAAGAAAGGTCAATGAAAAAGAATCTCTGGCTTAAAAAAAATTAATTTCTGGAAATGCCAATTTCCTATGTCCCTGCGGTGCACACTGACACCTCCTGCTGACTCCTACATCCCATTATGATGCCTTGCAGGGATGTTTGGGTCTTTGGGAGGAACCATTGTTCGCTACAGGGGACATGACAGGCATTTCAGGAAGTTCTAGTTCAATTAAATACCTTACCCAGCTATTATTCTTAATCATTGTAGTGTTAATTGGGAAGAGTTTATTTTAATTGGAAACATTTTGCAAACATTTAAGCAAACTCTTTACCAGCTCTTTGTTTGCATACATACTTATTATGCACCAAAGACTAGAGGCCCTTGGACACTCATACATAGTAAACAGTAAAGTGAAAAAGTGTATTTTATGCTTTTTAAATCATGCATTCTCCGTCATGCATCATGCTGCATAAGGGTGAAAAATTCAGAATGAAAATTTTCTATGGCGTAGAAGCATGAAATCTCCATGATATGCGCCTTTGTGCATTTATAATTCATTTCACAGGACCTGGTGAACGTCTGTTACATCCGATTCTATATAATGCTGCATTCAAATTTTAACAAACTAAATTGCAGTATGTGAACTGGAAAAATTGTTAATAAATGCAAATTCAGCTTGAAATGCAAGTACATAAAGTAAAAGTATAGCTTTTACTGCGGAACAGAAAATAATGATTTGCACCAGTGATACCGGGAGGGTTTAAATCCTGATGACAAAAAAGTTCTTCCTTGGTTCTGGGAAATGCTCCCATCTCTGAGCTCATTTAATTTCACTCATGAGTATGACTGGGAGTTTGCAATTAATATGACATGCAAGAGACTTCAGCCGTGCATGTGACATAATTGCAACCTCCTTGTCACACTCCAATGTCTGCGAGTCCCTTCCTGCAATTTAAACCCACCATAAGGATTTTCTAAGTCCTGGATTTATTATATGACCAAAAGTCGGTAGATACCTCCTCCCAATCCTTGGATTACAGAGTTCAGGGAATTATCAGAGAAGGATACTGGTATTAATGAAAATTCATCATAAATATCATAAAATGATATTTTGGACAATTGTGAGCTTTTAAGCTTGTGTCCACAGTTTGGGGAAGGTTCCACCATGACTGATCGCCTGAATACAAAGCAAACTTTATACATGGTTAGAAAAGTTTGGTGTGAAGGAGCTCGGACAGTCTGCACAGAGCACCGACTTCAACTCTACTGAACTCCACAAATAGGAGCCTTGTCTTCTCGTTGGACATCAGTACCATGGACAGACATAGGGAGGTGCAAAGTGTGCCAGTGCCAAGGGCCCCAGACCTTCCTAAGCCAACAGTTCTGCACAGAGGTCTGCTGTTCGCTACATCTGCCACTGTTCCTGGTAATATAAATGTTCTTTGGGCCTAAATTCGGCCAAATTTACTCCAAAATCTTGTGGAAAGCCTACCATGCACAGTACAGGCTGTTATATCTACAAAGGGGTGATTGGGGGATACTCCATATTATTACGCACTTGGAATAAGTACAGTTGTGTACTAAACAGCCTGCATTGACTAAAGCTTTTATTTTATGGTTATTAAGTGTTGCTTTATTGCAGTTAAATTGATCAGTCTGCTTAATTATCTTTAACAAACAGCACATACCATTACAGTAACACATAGCTAAAGGCAAATCGGCGGCACAGGTCACTTATCGCGGAAAGCACAGCAGTGTTATGAATAAGATATGAACGTAGCCATTTATTTCACAATAAGTCAGCTTCGTTCTTTAATAACACATTTCATCAGGCCTGCATTATGATTTATAATGAGGTTAATGAGACATGAGGCAACAGAAATATGTTATGGCTTTGGACGCGGTGAAATTACAGTAAACACATGGAAGACTGTTGCTGCAGATCTACGTGGAAGACCGGGTATTCTCCCTATTAATGAGATGTTTCATTTGTGCTTTCTCCTGGAAAGAGAAGAAAACTCTAAACTGCTTAAAACAAGACTTGCACTGGTCTGAATCAAGTTATTGATGTGCAAAATCATTCGGCATCACTTTCACCCGTGCCCCTCAGCGTTCACGCCTCACTGTTTCAGTATCTGCTTATGCAAATAAGAATTGGGCTTCTGAGCGGTGATTGGAGTATCTCAGGGGATCGGTGCTTAACAAATCTCTCAGTTTATTACGCTCGCTGGATGGTGTCATAATTCCCAAATGTTGTATTTTATGTAGGTTGGTATTCAGTTTAAATTTGTCTTCATAGAATATTCCATCAAAGATACATTCCAGGCAACATGGGAAAGCTCCTATTGCTACACCGATATGGTCAAATTATTGTTTCAGATTTTTCTCGTAAGAGCCGCTGTTAAAGCAGGACTATAGTCAACATTTGTTTCTAAAGATTTGTTTCCAAAGATTTGTCCTCTGTTTCTAAAGATTTGCCACACCAATATTACTTTTAGGAACATAATCCTTCTAAAAATAGGTACCTGAAAGGGTTATACTCAGTGTCTTAGGGTTCAGGGTTAGCATCTTACGGGTTCAGCATCTGAGGGATTCTGAACCAGTAGTAACCGTGCTGAGCTTAGATCTGCTAAAAGAAAATTTCTTTGACATACAGCTAGATGAAAATAAGCTTCTAATTGCAGTGCAAACAAACCAGGCACACTGTAGTTATAGAGGAAATGACAGAAAGAACAAAATGTTTTATCTTACATATACAGCTTCTGCTCTGTACAGGATATGCTCCAAACATGCAATATTAATGCTCATAGACCAAATGTACTTTGACCTGGAGGAGTTGTGTTTTGCACACAGATGATAAAACTGTGGGACAAATACATGTTAGGTTAATATATCGGCAATAAGAAGTTGAACATTTTTTGTATCTTATGCAAGACTGTTCTTTAGCTTTTTTTATGTATATACAAAGAAAAGCCATTTGAGATAGATCATGGAAGGATTAGAACTTCTCTTGGGCTTTTACTACTATTTGGCGGTTCAATTACAGAAGTTTAACCCAATGTGCCTTGGTCACATATTAGCTTAGAAAACAAGTAAAAAGGGCAATTTGGAACAAGATCATAGATAGAAATAAGTTTTTTTTCCTCAAATGTAACAAGCTCAATCATATGCATGTACAGAGTGAGATTAGCTCTGAATTATTTAGATCTAGAGGAAGACACCTCCCCAATCTCGCACATGTGCAGTGTGAGATCGAGCGATATTATGAAGAACCCAGAAAAAGAAAAAGAGTCATGTGGGACATACAGGGAGTCCCAGAAAGAAAACAAAAGCCAAGACAGTGCAGGATTCACCGAGTGCGGTAAGAACACCTATGCAAGGATTTCAACAAGGTAATTTTTTTCAAATATTTTTCACTTAAATGGTAAGAGGGAAAGAGGGAAAAGAGGGAAAGAGGGGTAGGAGTCATAGCTGTGTGTGTATATAATACAGATTGAGCTATAGAGCTCTGTAAACAACACAGCAACACACACAGACAAGCTCCAATCTTGAAAACTTAACGTGGACCTAAACTAAAATTTTTAGGGCTGACAACCTTTTTATATAAGGTATAAATAACCTTCTTTTTTGGGGGGGAGGGGGTTTTAAACACATGCATTCCGGGAAGCTCCTTGCTGCTCCTTCTGCACATGCCCGATCTTTTCCTTAATGGGGGCGGGGTGCTGATCCCACACATGCGCAGTGAGATCGGCACTCTTTTTTACCCATCTACGTCAGCCAATCTCAGACCTGCACCGATGGCATCCAGCTTTTTTCTCCTCCGGGGCGAAGGAGGATACTGGAACGACGCGAGACTGGATCCAGAAAACCTCCACATGGATCAATGAATCTACAAAGGTAAATTTAAATGAGTTTGCTTTGTTCAATTTACTTTACAGTTTAAATTTTTATTAAACATTATTATTATTAGTATTTATATAGCACCAACATATTACTTGGCACTGTACATTAAATTGGGGTTGCAAATGACAGACAGATACAAAGAACACAGAAGGAGAGGATATTAAAAATAATTTGCAACCATAAAAAAGAACACATAAAATGATTTACAAACTATGGCAAATGTTTATATGAAGAGTAAACAAGTCACCTGTACAACAAGCCAGAAATATAGGTCAATCCTTGACGGAGACAGCGTTCCAGACAACAGTTTTTAAATGGACATTGTTACACAGTTCAGTAACTTAACATACTTGTCATCTTCTAGGAAGGTAGGAGGACAGGGACCTGAGCAAACATCACAACATGGAGGAATTTGAATAATGTGATAGTTCAGTGCCACAATAGTTGCCATTTGCAGTGTCAAAGAAACATGCAGAATTCAGCAGCATATCTGCAATACGCCAATGATGTGAAATTATTCCAAAAACAAAGAATTCATGGCGAGCATGTATTACAAGACAACACAATATTTTTCAGATAACTATAATAAAGGGGAAAAAAACATATATATTCAATAAATTTTCATCTTTCAAGCCAGCCAAGGGAACCAAATAATTAATCACATATTGTTGAAGAGGAACTTCAGCCAAAAAATGAATACAAAAAACTGTTAAAAATACCATAAAAATTAAAATATTATAACAATAAAAATGCATTCATTCTTTTCTCCTGCAAGATGGACAGGAGTGGCAGTTAAAGCAGAACTAAATTCCCACTTTTAAAAATGGAACAGGCTGGGCATTATTGCAGAAAGGGACAGGGATGTGCCCTGCAAAAATTATTCTTACCTGCCTGATATGTTATGGGAAAGTGTTAAAACTTGAGTTGCGCATGCATAGCTCAGTGGTGGCTCCCATCAATACTGGCTTCCCTGAGCTTGCTGGGACTGAATGAGCTCCTATCTGCCTCTCTGGGAGTTATGTCATTCTGGCCTGGTCATTCAAGAATGGCTAAAGTTTGCATCTAGTTAGAGAATATGGAGGACAGGTGAGTGTAGCCGGGTTTATTTCTGCTTTGAATGGTCTTCTCCCTGTCAAGGAAATCATGGCCCACTCTCTGGGGTAGAATCATGGCACAGCCAGGGAACAGAGTGTCACTGCTATGAACAAGGCTTATATATTATTATGTTAATGCCATTCAGTAAAGCAGAAATCTCTATTTGTAACCACCGCCAAAGAAGGAAAGGAATGTTCTGAAGTTAAAAAAAGCCAGTGGTGACCCTTGGAAAAAAGGAATGCACACTGATGGCTAGGTAGAGGGGAGGTAGGGAGGTCTGTCCGATGGTGGTTTTGGAAAAATCCATTTTTATTAATGCTGCAAAAAGTTTATCAACTATTATCTTACATAACTCTTTAAGCCCTAAGGTGGACCAAGCCTGTATCCAAAAAAGTCAGATTTTTTTAATAACTTTTGATCTGTGCACATATGCAATGTATAGTATATGGCATTTTAAAAAGAGGTAAGGAATAGTGGATGCCTTATTTCCACAAGTTGCAGTTTATTGCAGGATGAACATTTTGCACTCATCAAAAAGTTCTAAAAAATATTTTAAATTGAATACCTGACATGCAAAAGGCAGAAATAAGATAAGTTCATGTCTTAGGGTGTACATAGCCTTTAGGTCTGTAAGGTTGCAGCATACATGCCATCGTGTACCTTTACAATAAGGAACCCAGTACAGGGGAAATGTCCTATCACTTTATTCCCCAGGTGTGAGCCAGCAATGGCCAGGATCACTATGATCTGTTTATTACTAACGTCTTTGCTAGTTATAGCTTTGTCACATCTGGGACGACCTCTCTCTTCGGATTTAAGTGGCACAGGGGATGCAAAGTGGCATTCTGAATATTCCAGCAGATGAGACTCTATCCATTTTTCAAATCAGATAAGGTGAAGAAATTTCTGCAGATGGATTCGGCAGGCAAGCTACCATCGTAAAATGCAACCAGGCATAAGGGACAGGAGAAAGATCAAAGATGGCCCCAGGAAAGATCATCTGCAGGGAGACCACAAGCAATACTGGTGAAAAGTCCCTACTTTGTGATTGTCTTTGTTTGGGAACATCTTCTAGAGTCTTGAGCTTTTTTACTTTTGCTAATTGGTGTAAATAATTAGGTAAACTGGTAGACAGAATGGACTGGGGATTCTTCATGAAGATCTCAATAATCTTTTGGTCATTTCTCTGACAGGCAAGATTGTATGACATTGGTGACATTCCCTCCCCCATTCTCATATCAGCCATCATTTGTTACTCTCCATATAAACGTTTAGGCCAATTTTTCTCTTCTGAAGATAGGACTGGCAGAGCTGCACAGAAAACTGTAATCTGCAATGCTTTAGATTTAAGGTTCTACCTAATAAACCATTGCTGCCGTATCTCATATGTACTTTGTGTTCTCTTTAGCAATTTTTCATTGAGTGGATGTATTCATAGACTGTTCAGAGGTTTTTATATTTGTCTGGAGTTCTTTAAAAGGCTCACTGAAGTGTTATAAATCCATAGGAGATGAGGTAAAGGCTCAGTTTTACAATGCATTCTAATAATGTATGTGAGAAAAGAGAATAAAATTCTAGTTTGCAAGATGTAATTGCAATGTCAGGCCTCACACATTTATATTATAATGTGCTGATTAGAATTCTGCAGATGGATTCTTCTTCCACTTCCACCAGAGGCAGCAATTTACCATCCCTCCTTGTACTCAATCACTTCTCTCTTCATATTGGGATCGTAGAACATGGCGGAGTTTAGAACTGGGCTGGTGTACTGGGAGAGGAACCTAACACTGTTGAAAACCTATATCACATAAAAAACAACAGAAATATGGAAAATATCAAAAGGAGCATTAGTAGTATTATGAGAAAGCAAAACATCAAAATCTCTATGGTTTTAGGAAAAGCAGCTCATGCGCCTGATGTACCAGATGTCATATCGAGAGATGGAAATGATTTCTTATATTTATATTGTGGGCTCACGCGAGGGTCTGCAAGGCAGTAACCAGAAAACATGCAAGAGGTGGGATAAATCAAACAAATTATATGATAAACGTTGGTCGCCTAGCTCATGGATGGCCAACTTCTCAGCCTCTGTCTTCTCTAGACAAAGAAAAGTATAAATCAAAGTCCAGCACAGAGTTGTATGTTCCTTAGGCCTGGACATTGGCCAGGTGGTCAGGGGACCCTCCCAACTCCTCCCTGTTCAGCTCCAGGACCCTAAACTGGTTTTCCAGTTTTCCAAAACTACAGTCCCTGGACTTTTTTCATGCCTAAACATGGGTGCAATATTGACTCCATTGCAGACCTTTTGAACCAAATATTGTGACACCCTTTCACAGTACAGTACACAGACAACATAGGAAGGTCAGAAAATATGGAACCTTGGGAGACACAAAGAAGAAAGGACAGAAAGGTGAGATGGGGTAATTTAGAGGAACCTAAAAAGGAAGGGCCTGGTGAGAGAGGTGGAGAAAAGGGAGATCAGAAATGAAATATGATTTTTTTTAGTTTTTCAAAAAGGGTTCTAAAGGAGGAGAAGCGCAATAATAATCCTAAAAGGGCAGGATAAGAATTCAATGGGAAAGACAAAAGTTAGACCAGTGGTTCTGAGAAAAATGTATAGTTGTAAGGAGAGAAGTGTAGAGAGGACGAGGGTGGGGAAATTGGGGAGATTTATGTAAGGAAAGGAAAGATAATAGAGACAATGAACTGGAAGACATAGAGATTAACCTGGAAAGGTGGACAGTTATGGGTTAGAATTGGGAAGAAAAAAGAGAGCTGAGAGCAGAGGGTCTAAAATAGGAGAAATGGTCCAGCAAGAGGTTGAGGCTATTTTCAGACATAAATAAAACCACAGTGGTTTACCACCTGTTCAACTACATTCCCAACCGCTCCTATTCAACAGTATAGAAGCAGTTAGAAACTATTTTGTGCATATGTGCATGTGGTTGCATCCACATTGTGTTGGATTGATATGGTTCCTTGACGTGACACGTAGCTTTTGGCTGGCCTTGAGCAGCCAGCCACTTCCATTGGCTTGAATTGGGATGCATCCAGAGTGAGCTGCATAGAATGTATATAGGGACACCAAGGAGTATTATTATTATTCAGTATTAAACCCCATGTCTGAAAGAGGTCTTAGGGAGACTTTTTTTCACATAAAAAAAGAAGAGGATGGGATCTAGGAGCTCAGAAAAGTAAAGATATAAAGAGAAACCTTGAAGGAAGGATAGGAGAGGGTAAGGGTTTAGGTGGAGGGGAAAAGGGAGCCAAAAAGAAAACAAAGGGGAGCTTCAGACAGATGTATGGCAAGGGACTTCAGTCTCTTTGCATGGTCTTTCTAGAATGTTGTAAATTGTGCAGTGATGCATTGTAAGAAAAACAGAAAACACTTTTTGCTCTCTTTCAGAATTCTGCAGATGCTGCGATTCCTTCGTCACATGTACCTGCAGTGATCACTGTACAATTTGTTTTGTAGATGCTTGGGGACATCTCATTTATCTCCATGACATTTTGAAATTGTTGTATAATCCTAGCACTAAAAATACCTCTCTAACCAGGGAATGTACTGTAATCTGAAACACACCAACTGCCTCAAAAGTTCATTTAGTCCATAAAGATCAAGGAAAAACTTTTTACAACATCACAAGGAAGAGGTTCCATTAAAGAGGACCTGTGCAGCACATAGA
Organism: Pyxicephalus adspersus; assembly: GCF_032062135.1. Classification (NCBI taxonomy): domain Eukaryota; kingdom Metazoa; phylum Chordata; class Amphibia; order Anura; family Pyxicephalidae; genus Pyxicephalus; species Pyxicephalus adspersus. Next base: position 11,301,303 of record NC_092862.1, on the reverse strand, counting down.
ATTCAGGCATTTGTTAGCATGTGGCACTGATTTTCACTCAATCAAGGTGGGCCTGAGGGGAAAATCCAATGTTAATATTTCTGTGTTAATGCACACTAATCATAGGAACAATGTCAAAGGAATAGGAATAGGAATAGGAATAGGAATTGTGTCTAATAAGACACAACATTGACAAACACACTGAAAAACTGGGATTCTTGATGTAAACTCCCACTATAATCTGTTTTCTTAGATCATATCTACTCCCTTGCACTTTATATTTTTTTATAAAGTGATGTGTAATGTTGGTGCCAAATAAATACAATTGAATAAAAATAGGCCCCAATAAAATATCAATCTTAATATGTCAACTTCCTAACTTATGTCTTCTCTAACCCCAGATGCCTTTCCTCATTATTGACTTAAATCATGTTTATGATTCCAGGTGTAAAGTCCTGTGCTTGTAGCACGTTTGGATATTTGAGTACAAAGATACGAGTATTGAATGGTACTTGCACATTTTTTTTATTTTCCCAATACAAATAATTTTCCATTTACTATCAACATGCTGCCTTCCAGATACAAGATCGCCATGCCTTCTTCTCTCACTGCTCCTTTTAACTAAATTACAACGGCATCAGAGAGCCTCCTCTCTAGTAAGATTTTAATAATAATGTATTTCCTTCAGGTAAACCTATAATTGTTCCTTTACAATCATGTAAATTCTCTAATGGCCATTATATAGTAGGACATAGGGATTTACTCTTGGCATAAAATTTATCTTCCCTCTATTCTTTCTGTAAGACATGCAGCACTGTCCCTCATTTTACACCAGGCAATACAGTCTTCATTCTTATGGTATTATTATATGGGGTATCCAGCAAGCTCTACTCAAATCCACTTCTGTTTGCCTCAAACCAAAACTATGGTTGGTTTCATTACAGAAATAAAGTTATAGAATTAGGAATACTTTGTACTCTGTAGATGGCCACATTCTCTTGCAGACACCAGACCCTGTAATATCATACCTTAGTTTCTAGCCCTTCTCCATATTTTTACAGCTACAGAGGGGTGCAAATAACAATTGATATAATAAAGCAAATTGTCTGATTCTTCATATATTGTATATCTATCATCATATAAAATGCATAATGCAATCCCTTTTCTCCAAAACCAATTTATTCCATGCCATTGGAACCTTGCACATATGCAAAGAATGTCTCACTATGATAATAATATAGAGGGAGTGACATCCTATTCCTACTCCCATTTGATTGGAATAACAGTTTACAAGTATGTGTCAAAATGCTAACGATTCTAAGAACACCAAAAAAATGAGATACCCGAAGGGATGCCTCCTTGTTGGCCAGTGTTAGATCAGACAGATATCAGTTTAGATATTTAACAAACAGGGTGCAAGAATCAGTTTCAAAAAGGTCACAAATGTAGTTTTTGTACCAATATTTTTAATCCCTTAAAGATTACGTCTTTCTGGGTAAAAAAGGAGATGAACCCATTTGCCCAGGAAACCGGTGACTTTAACGTTTTTCCGTCTCATATTTTTTTTAAACACAATGTAGCTAATTTAAGGAATTTTCTTTCTATTTGCATATTCTGCTTTACCTGATCAGTTCATACAATACTAATATTTTTAAAATAAGCATATCAAGTAGGAAGTCCTCTTACTGTCCCAGTCACTAGAGGGTAAATTGGCTACACGCAAACCCATCCTTGGAGAGTATGAGACATGTCTCAAAACATGCAAATGTCAGCTTACTTGTGCCTTTGTCTATGTTCCATTATGCACATGATGGGGAGTCAGTTTTTCATTTGGGGTTTTCAATAGCACAACCTTGGCACTAAATACAGCTTGGTTCCTGTGGGTAATTGATTTTCCAATCTGCAGTTTAGTTATAGGTGTCTGCTTTTATTAATTATTATTTTACAAGGCAATTTGCCGGTTACAGCTCAGTAACAATCTCCCTGCTTATTGATTTTTCTTTAAATGCACAATTTATTCCAACATCCTGAACCTTGTGCCCAAATGAATCAGGCCACTAATCTCATCTCATTAACGGTCTGACAAGGCATTGAAACAAGTTTGTAAAAGGAAAGAAAAGCTCTTTTAATATATATGGTTCAAATGGAGAGTCTGTGCTGACCAGTAAGGGAACCAGGTACAAGTGGAGGTTCAGGGCTAACTGACGAGGGACCAGGCGCAAGTTTTGGGTCAGGACTAGCCAGTAAGGGAAACAGGTACAAGCAGAGGGTCTAGGCTAACCAGCAAGAGAGCCAGGTGCAAGTGTTAGGTCTGGCCTAACAAGTACTGGAATCAGGTACAGGTGGAGTGTCTTGGCTAACCAGTAAGGGTGTCACAGATCCCCCGAGGACCAGGGGATCTGATTCTGTGTCTATACCACCCACCTCACATTCCTCTGCAGCCAGCAGCAGCCCTGTTTAGGAATCCTGTCCGCTGGCCACTTCCTTCTCTGGGTCATCTAGTTCCATTTTACCCCAGAGAACCAGAATATTCTGCAGAAGCAATCCATCTGCTGGCAGAAGTGCGAACACCATCTGAGCTGCCTCTGCTCTTGCACTCCCTCTGGTGGTGGGTTCTCTTACCTGAGGGTCATGTGATTTCCATCTGTCTTATGACCTCCCCTATACTGGGAAGTCACTGGCAATGGCCCTGATTTTGTCTGACATTCCAGCACCTTGCCTGATTCCTGTTTGTCAGCAGTCACCTGCCTCTGCATGAATGGGTGCCGCAACCTGGCAGTTGCCCGCAGAATAAATACCGAGAGGCCTAGAGGCTCTGGTCAAGACCAGGCAGTCCTTAGACTCTGCGCCCTATGCATGTCTGTGCCAACTGAGCTGGTGACACGGAGGGTCCACCATGCTGCCCTGCAGCACCTTGACAACGGGAGCCAGGTGCAAGTGTTAAGTCTGAGCTAGCCAGCAAGGAAACCAGGCACAAGTGAGGGGGGTCTGGGCTAACCAGCAAGGGAGGCAGGTGCGAGTGTTTGGTCTGGGCTACCAGGTAAGGAAATCAGGTACAAGTAGAAGATTTAGGCTATCCAGCAAGGGAGCCAGGCACAAGTATTACACCTGGGCTAGCCAGCAAGGAAACTAAGTAGGGATGTCTTCTCAATACAACACAGAGGGGAAAGGAAAATGAGCATTGCCATCTTCTTTGGAGGGGCACATTGCTAGGAATTTAAATTTTAATAATAGAGCCACTTTAAGCTATAAATAAACCAGAACTCAAGCCAAAACCATAAAATTGTTGGTTACACAATATTCAGAAGACAGGTCACTATAAAAAAAAATTAATGTTGGATCAAACTGTTTGAATGACTCATGATGTTATTTGTTATTCTAATCTTTTCTCCGGAGCCTCAAGATTCTTGACCTTTTCAGCTGTTTCATAAAATCTGCATTTTCTGTTCTATTCCTTTTGTCATTTTTTTAATTTCAGGGTTACAAGAAGTAATAATATCTTGGTATTGCACAAGTCACCTGATGTGTATTAAAATATATATTGGTATTGCATATGTTAAGATAAAACCAGAAATAAAAGTCAGCTGGGAGGTAAACCATCTTGACAAGGAACAGCGAATTCTTGGATATATATTAAAATTCCATTCCCTATCATGGGTTTCATAAATCCGTTATGATGATGGTAAACATCAGTATCTGTATAAAGTCTAATAAAGAATGTATAATGTAATTTCGGACCTACCAGGCGTCATGCATGACAATGTCTAGAGGAGCTCTTTGCATGTTTCATCTTTCACCTCCTAACCTGTGTCAGTGGAAAATTCGATTTGCTTCTACAGTCAGCAGTGGAGAACTGGTACTGTAGTTTTTGTTGTCGGAGCTTTGAGCAAAAATTACCAGCACATTAAAGCATATCTAAAATCCAAGAACAAAAATATCATATATTGCAATTTACTAGTCTCAAGATATGGTGGCTGCATTAAGAAGTATTTTCTGAACCTATAGACCACAATGCTTTCAATATATTTCAATATTTTACATAACAAAAGGTAGATCATATTGAAGTTTATTGTTAGGACTTACATAATGTTTAGGGATCTGGTAGAGAATCAATCACTACTATATGAAAATAGATGGTGCTTCACTGAATTCTAGTTTTTACTGAATGTCGGATCCACTTCTTTATAAACAGAAACCTAAATTTCAAGAGTGATTGTCCAGGAGGAAATTTTATTGTTTGGTCAAATTAATTATTTACAATAAAGTGGATGTAATATTTACATTCAAATGTACCACTTGCCTTCATAGAAGCGGCCATATTTTTCCCAGGTCCCTCCTAATGATGTGGCAAAGAACTCACAAATGTTCTTGCAAATCATTTTATAGGAGTTTATTGAAACTTGACAAATAATGGAGAGAGGGTTAGGATACCAGAGTATCAGAATGGCAGCAGTTCACATTCAAAAGCATCCTATAGCGTCAACACTTATAGCTGATCTTTAGCATATTTGCTAACTCCTTTGTTCTAAGTAAAATAAAAGTCAATCAGTCCTCTTCTGGAATGGGTTCCACTGTGAAAGACAGTTCCAAGATCAGCACCAACTGGGTCTATTCCTAAGTACCTTTCTTTAGGGTCCCATCCTTCAGTTTCTAGTTACTGAAGTTAAGTCCTCGGCCACTGAAAATCTTGATTGTCCAAGCTGGCCAAGCCAAGCCCCATGGGTGGCCGAGCCATCCTGCCTTGACCACTTCAGCCTCTTCAATAATCCATGGCAAGACTCCCTCCAGAACTCAGTTTTCTACTTTGTTAAAGGGCACCAGGATGCATCCTAAAAAGGTACCAAAAGCCGTCATAAGTCCAAAAAGTGATGCACCAGAGTAGTGATTGGCTGTGGCCTTAGTTTGACCAGGTCCCTTTTTTGCAACAGAAGGTAGTCAACCATCGCACTCCGAGGAGAACTAGTTTTAGAACTGTCCAGACTACACTGAAGTAGCCCTTTAATTTTTAACATGTCCTTGCTATACTAACAGGGTACTACTCGAAAATAGTGCATGCACATATAATGCAATTTACAAAACTCCATTAAAACTCCACTAAGACTTTTACTGGGGTTCTAATAGTAGGTTTCCCAGCTGCACCCCAGGCATTGCAGCAAGTACATAAGATTCCCTATTACCTGTGGCATTGATCACTGTTTGCTACACAGCTCAGTATATATAAAAGTACATACTTCATGTTGCCCCCACTCCGTGTAAGGACATTCAACATGGGGGGCACAGGGCAATATGGACAAATGGGCAAATAGGGAAACTGCGGATGGAGGTCCATTTCAAAATCATAGAAAAAAGGTAAAATACAACATTAGATCTCTTTTTGTAGACTTGCTACATTTCTGCACTTTTTCTAAGATATGATGAACATTTTCCTTTTGCATTTTAAAATCAAATTATCTACAGCAAGTCAAGGTCACCTAGTACCTAGTCATACCTAAATCATAACATAACAGTGACCCATTAATGAGAAACATCCCACGTTATATTTATCTTGTTATTCGCAATATGTTTATTAGCAGACATGGTAACCGTATTAAATATTCATATCTTATGTCAGATTTACTTAACAGCTTGAAGATTTACTCCAGAAAGAAAATGCGCTTTAATGCAGTAATACTGGCCACAGGCTATTTGTACAAATTTCTTATTTTAGAGCAGACCGTCCTTGGATTATGTTAGTGTCCTTTGTGCTATATGGCTGGTTTATTGTAAAGAGTAATCTTTCCCTCAGCCTACAGTTATCTACAGAGATCCAACACTCAAATTATAAATTTGCTAATCCTTTAAAACTGTGTGATCAATGAATTAGGCTTTGGTCATTGTCATACTTCAAGAGGAAATGAATTCTGGAAGCTGTTCCTACAAGAAGACAGGAAAAGGGCAAATGACAAGTGAGAGATCACAGCTGACATTTTCCCATTATTGTCTAACCATACCTTGATCTGCGTCATGTCTTTGAATAGAAGCTGCATACTGGTAGTAGCAGGGTTTTGCTTCCTCATGTCAAAGCCTCCAGCAAGGAGAACAATAAAAAAACAAAGAAGTGGCATCACCAACCCAAAAATTAGCAATAAGAGACATTAGTGCCTAAAACAGATACATAGTTATGAGGCTGTAGACACATATGTGCGGTGTAATATCAGTGCTATATAGAATGTTGTAGCATCAGCAACACCTTCTGCTGTGTTATACTGCAAGCTCAGGTTGGGGTGTTGATGCACCCCAAGGCAGCAGGCCTGTGACAGTCAGGACTCAGGGGAATAAGGTTTAATGGTTTGGTTGCAGAGACCAGTTGGATGTCTATAATGGAGAATCTTCATAAGACAACTCTGGAGAACAGAAGGAGGCATAAGTGATGGCCACACTTTTCATTTTGATTGTTAACACTTGATTTCCACTTTACCCCACCATACGCCAGATAATTTCTTCTATGTCCTGTGTTTTTTTAGGTTAGATTTCTGCACTAAGTTTTCAGTTTTGCATACCTATTGTGGCTATTATGAGGGTGTCCCACCATCACCCCTGGATTTTTATTTTACTATATTAGGGAGAGAGTATTAGGGGGGTCTGGAACATAAGTAGTGACAGGAACTCCCCAAAATTCAAGGTGAACCCAAACAAAGTCAGGAATTATAGCACAGAGACCTCTTTGTCAACAACCGGTGGTCCACGGACCACTGGTGGTCCTCAAGAAAATTTTGTTGATCCGCGGCTCTGGCCGATGCGCCCCCCCGTGGGGTCAGGAGAAGGACCATATGTCTCCCATATGCATCACAAGCACAGGAGGGTGGGCGGGTTCTGGTATCATGACATCATTCTGGGGGATGTTTCTTTCCCTTTGGGTGACATACGGCTAGCTGCACATGCGCGGTCCAGAGTCCGTAAATGTAATGGTCCATAATGTCCAAAAGGTTGGCCACCAATGGTTTAGACTGAGGAGGGCTTGCTATGCAGCTGGCCATTAAACTGCTTCCTCGTGGGAGGAAGTACATGTAGCATCTCACCAGTGGCAGCCTGTAGAGAATGAATAGGAGTGAAAGTGAGGGGTTCTGTAAAATATGCACAGTGGTGCAGACCGGCAAGCGGCTAGCAAGGTGGTAGCTAGCAGGAGTTGTGTGGAAACACCGGTTCCCATAGCAAGTCTGAACTTGGCCTTGGAGTATTCATGACATAAATAAGAATCCAGGGGGTCACTGAGCCCATCAGGTTCTATCCCAAACCTAAATATCCATTTGGGTGAATTGATCCTTAAAATTTTAATGCCTAACGGGGATTTTGGAGGGAATGCAAAAAAAAAGGCATTATATACCATGTTTGGGCCAAACCCAAGGCAAATACAAATCAACACATATATGGGAACTATTTTACCCTTCAAAAAAGTGTATTTCTCTTTTTTTTCTCTTTGAGTGGACAGTAAAAGAGAAGCAGCATACTGACTATATCATCTCTCTCATTCTCATACCTGTTCAACACCTTCTACTGCTTTTTCTTCCCTTTCTTTAGGTTCTGCTGTATAGCAGACAGCAAGGTAAGATCAGTTACTCATACTGTTTGCACCTAAAAAAATAATGCATTGAATGATGTAATAATGAATACAGAGCTGCAGTAATGCGTGCCTTTTATATCCACACGGAGTTCAGCATTAATACACAGTATTTTTCCATCTTTCAGATGTCCTTTGTATTCATGTTAGCAATTTTTCAGTGAACTAAGTGTATTCATAAACTACACAGAGGTTTTTATGTTTGTCTGGATTTCTTTAAAAAGCTCACTGAAGTGTTTTAAATCCATAGGAGAAGCGGTGCAGCCTCTGTTCTACAATGCATTTTAATAATGTACATTAGAGGATAGAGCACCAAATCCCAGTCTGCAGAATGAAATAGTAATGTCGGGCCGCACACACAGACGGTTCAATGAGCCCATTAGGATTCTGTGGTCACACTCTGCCTGCAGCATGGTGAGTATCTTCCTGTATGATAATCTTAACATGAAACTCTTCACCTCATTTCCATGTGGATAGGTTCATGTCCCCCCTTCCCATTTTAATTCTTTCACTTCCTTATTCTGCAAAGCATGTCGGTCCTGAGGGACAGCAGCATTGGTTTAGAATAACCAAATTGTATCTGTGAACATCTCCCCTTCTCGATGCATCATGGGGACGCCTCAAAGGCTAATTGCACACGGAGAAACAGTTTTACTTCACATAACGATTTTTCCGGCCTAATCAGATGGTTCGCGGCATGCTGATTTGGCAGTCAGAAATTGGTATAACAACTGTGGCTGTTTGCAAGTTTTTGTGGGAGAAAAAAAAAAATTCTACAAAGCAGGAAGGGCTGATATAATGACATTTCTCCAGTGCTATACATCTACTTCAGTGCTGCTAATATACCAAAAATGTATGCAACTAGATACATGATATCTGCTGATGTAAATGATCAAAACTTGGATCGGCCACTGGACTTTTGTCAATGCGTAGCATCTTGGAGCATCAATTTCTGCAGTAAAGTTAGGTGATTCCACCTTCACCACAAAAATAACAACAAACATACTGAATACAGGTAGGAAGTAACTTCAACCTCTGCTCTGGACAAGGGAAACAACATTTGCTGATGTCTCTGATACTTTAGGGGCTATTGAATGTGTGTATCCCCCAACCACATGCTGTGGTTCCCCTCGAAGACTCCTATGTACCTGCAGACAAAGTATTGTATAAAGTACCAGCAGGAGCTACCATTGAGTGTGGTATTAGATGGGGAATTTGCTGAAGACTATGGGCCTGATTTATAAAGATTTCCAAGACTGAAGAAGATAGAATATCATTGAAGAACCTGGGTGATCCAAAGGGGATCGGGTCCATATATATATATATATATATATATATATATATATATGTGTATACTCCCCATAAATGTAATCAGAGCATTTACGCACATCACTATTATCTTGTACTTATATAGCACCAACATAATATGCAGCACTTTCAAATTCCATGGTTAAGTCACCAAATGTTCCTAGCATAGTCATTACCATAGTTTAAGGTCATTTTTTCATTGGATTGATCAAACCCGATAAACCTATCTGCATGTTTTTGGAATAAGGGAGGAAATCTATGTACCCTGCAGAAACCCACACAAACACATGGAGAACAAACATGGCTGAAATTCAAACCTGGGACCCTAAAGCTGCCAAGGCAAAAGTTCCAACCACTGAGCCAAAGGTGCTGCCCCTCCAATGTAATAGGAGCATTTACAATGATAAACAATGTAACAAGGGCAGTTATACTGACTGTCAATGCCCCCTATAAAATGGTGACCAGTGTAAAACCTTCATTACATTAATGGTCAATGTAAATACCCCGGTAAAATTGGTGGTCAGTGTAAATGCCCCTAATGACACATGCCTGATCCCCCCTCCTGGGATATGTGACGCAAGTATTCCAAGAGGCTGCGGGTTGC
>NC_092862.1:11288694-11289979 GCF_032062135.1 Pyxicephalus adspersus | reverse complement strand
AACCAGGGACCTGGACCATGGGCATAGTATGGGTAAATGTTGCTTCAAAATCTACAACATTCTAAATATTGTGCAGGATGGGTTAGAGAATGGTAGCAACAGAAAGGCAAAATGTTAGTATTTGCCCAAATAAGATCTTTAACATTGATGTATTTAGTAATAAAGTGTTTACAAATGTTTATAAGTCGTGGACAGAGTAGAAGAGTCTAAGGACCTTGATTAGGTTTTTATTGCTGTGTGTGCCTACTGGGGAGATTCACCATTTATCTTGGTGACCATTGCCTCTGGTACAGACAGCTATGTAGGTCTAATAAATTACAGTTGGGTGACCATTGCCTCTGGTACAGACAGCTATGTAAGTCTAATAATTTACAGTTGGGGAAATGTTCTCTCCCTGACACTACATAATATCAGGATCCTGGAGGGTATTGTTCACTAATAACCAGAATACAGTATGCTTCCCATAAATGTCAGCCTATAGTTTATCTTTACTAATTCATAAAAGAGTGAAACAGTTCCAGTGCCCTTAGAGAATATCAATTTGCTGGAAGTCATCTGATCATTCCTAGGAATACGATGCGTATTGGAAACCTGCATGCCAGATTTAGTTACTGGAGATGAGTGAATCATTAGATGACTGGGTGAACCTGATATATTTTTATTGGTTTGGCCCAGTAGGGTTACATGTTAAGAAGTTTGTTATGGGTTAGATGCTAAGGGGTTATGTGAAAACTTTGAAGAATATTCTCTATGTAGAAAAGTGTTTATGGAATGCTTTAATATACAATATTCTTGTTTTTTTCACTGCAGTTTTTATATTTATAGATTTAGAGGTCCCAAAACTAAAATAATGGACACTTAACTTTCAGAAATAAAAGCAGAACAGTCAAAAAAATAAAAAAAACCACTTACCTTTACCCATCCTTGATTTGGTCTTGCATCATTCGGGAATCCTTCTTTAAACCAGCGTGAAGGTAGTGCCCCTTCTTCCATTTACTTCCTCCTTTTGGCATTGTCACTTTTTCTCACACTACACAGGCACAGGATTGAGTGACTTAGCCTGCTGTAACTATAAAAAAAAGGTGCATGCTTGTGATTGGCACCTTTTTTTTTTCAGTGCCTGGAAAAGCCCCTTTATCTTTTGCCCAAAATTGGGCATGTGAAAAGGAAGCAGCCGGAACCCTCCTGGGATACGTCATGTATTCCAGGAAGCTCTGTGTATCCATTCAGTCTTTACTGCGGCGGCTGTAAAGACAGAAAGGGAGAGGCTACCCCTTTAAAGAAA
>NC_092862.1:11261843-11287899 GCF_032062135.1 Pyxicephalus adspersus | reverse complement strand
ATTGTTGTGGTAGCCGCTCAGTATTCCACAGTATCCATAGTTACCAAGCTACTGACTTCCTATAAACTTTCCATCTATGTTGACATTTCTTTATCATATTCGCTGCGTGCCCCAGCGGAGGTGGCCTCTAAGGTACTCCAAGTAATTATTATGATTAATTACAGTCCTATTGCTCACCCTGGCTGCTTTGTTAGCTCACTTAATCACGGACATTAGCATAGATTTCATAGTTTGGCTCATAATGAAAGTCAGTCATTAGCACAAACTTCGGTGATATATATAGGAGGACAGAGAGAAGATAAACAATTCCCTCTGCTTACTATTGAAGGTCAGATTGTTGTCTGAATATATATATATATTCTCAGGCGATGATCTGCCTAAGACCAAATGGAAAGTTAGATTTAAGCTCCCCCTTTCTAGGTTGATACTGTCCCAATTTATTTCCTGAGGAAGCGAAGGGTCTGCAAAACGCATCTAAAATAATTTGGAACAAACTTCATTATTCCATCTTTTTATTCTTTGTGATCATTGTTTTTTGGAAATATTATTAATACAGTTTGCAGGCATTTTAGGCTAAGCTTCAGATTGTGGTCTGAAAACACTAGTTTTGGTATTTGCTAGATTTGTTCTTTGTAAGAGTTGGGATGCGGCATCTTATAAACTAAAAAAGTAACTACTGTATAGTCCCTTGTTTTATATATATAAATATTGCAATATACACTTTGTTTCAAAATCTCTCTCGATGGAGCTAAAATTACATGTCCGTGGGTGCCAAGTGACACATCCTCTGACATAGCTCTGACCACCAAGCATTCATTGTGACTTTGTATTCAAACTCCTAAAGTCCCTCATTTAAATGTTCAATACATACAGAATTATTGAGCAATGAAAACTATTTTAGAACATAATTTCCAGTTTTATTTCTGAAGGATTTTTTTTCATCACATGCACACAAATGTCCCATAAGCATCAAAAAGTTCCTGTGCATAGAAAATGATGACACCGTTAACACTTATATAAGAGGAGACAATTGTCACCACACCATATTATAGTATTAAAAGTATGATAGTGTTTTGGAAACACTGGTAAGGTCTCCAAGGTGCAAATAATCCTTGGAGTCTTCAAATGTTTATCTCCATAAACAACTCCAACATTTTGGGGTTTTTATGGCTATGGAACTCAAGTAAATTTTTCTTTTCACACTGGATATACTATGGTGTGCTAGCAACTTTCTTCTGCACTTATTTATTGTAATATTGTCTGTTTAAAATCCCATTGGGTAGATTTCCCTTCATTTTCTACCCTGTGACACCCATAAAACAAATAGAGGTAAGGAGTGTCAATGGGATGTGTCTGACAGGGCATGGGAAACTCTCCTTAACTTGGGTACAGACGGTAAAAAATAAAATGAAAAAGTCTTTAAACCTTCCATCCCAAAATAAAAGAAGTTTAGTGGAGTTTGGCTTTCGACCAATCTGCTAACTCTTTGCAATGGATGGTATCCATGTAGGATGAGTCTGTGCAGGGTAGCAAGTCAGCAAGGTGTTCAGCCAACAATGGCTTAAACTGGATGTGTTAGAGTAGCAAGTTAGAAAATTTAATGCTTGATGCTTTTTTATATTTACATTTTGTAATCTGTGTGTAGCAAGATATGTTCTGAATTAACTGAATTATTATCCACTTACAATTCCCCAAACTTTTGATGCTAGTGCCTCCTGTTGACCTGAGACTGCTCCTCTTTAAGCCTATAGCCCCCCCTGGTTTCCATTGCTTCACGAACGAATCTGGTATTTGGAGTAAATTCTGAACAAATTGCTGAAGGCATCACATTGAAGCAGCACGGGGTGGCATCATCCGCCCCTGAATGATGCATGTAGTGTCTAAAAAAAACAAGTGGCAAGCTGCCACCTCCAACCACATGGCTAATAAGGAAAATAAAGATGGACCTATTCCGCCTAATAGTTTTAAAGAACAAGCCTACTTGCAAATATTCCTTGTCTTGAAAAAAGGTAGATATAGGGGATTTTCTCTGTTCTGCTTCTCCTTGATATATTATAGTTGAGGAGCAGATAAAAAAGCTCAACGCCCATTATGCAGTAGGCGCTTCCTTTATACGATTGGATATAAGATGTGTCTCCATTGACAGGCTGTAGTAAAGGAAGCACGCTCTCTCATCACACGGGGGAAAGATAAAAGCAGTAACTGGTTATATCTAGTAATTTAACCAGCTCCATATTTTCAAGATTTCCGCTCTAATACACTCATTACAATCATCAAGGAAAAATGGTGATTGGACTGGCATAGATATGTCATTGCTGCTAGAGGAGAAGCTACACTGGTATATGATCATGAAAGCAAGACTCAGAAAGCACACAAGAATTACTCTCAGGTATGTTTAAGAACATTCACTGACATGACAGATTCCCTTTAAAAAGGTAACTTACAATTATATCACCCCATCATCAGCAGTAAAACTTTATCATAGCTTCCCATCATAACAACCTCTCCTGGTGTCCTGTTCTGCTACAAACCTTTTCATCATTGATATTTCCAAAGGTCAACTTCATATTTTTCTACTTTAAGTAATAGTTACAATTTCATATGACATTTAAAGGGAAAAAAATTCATTTTATGAACCGCAGGAGAGAAAAAAGATTATTTTGGATAATGTGGTTCTGTGCCAATCTATCAGTCTGTTCATTGCTCATAAAAAAGAAACGGGATCTCAGAGGTTTTCACCCCGGGTCATGTTTTGACTTCCTCGCTTTGTCAGACGTGCCAACGGTTTCACAAAAGGATGTAAATCATATTTTTTTTCCCCTTACTTCAGCTATATTTTCATGCTATAATTTGGTTTTAGAGAAGCAGGGCTATTTCTGGAAGGAAAAATTCAGATATAAAGAAACATTTTCAAAGAGGCGTCTTCTTGGTGCTTTCATAAGCTCATCATGCGTGACACCGTAAAGGGATCTCAATCCAGCCCAACAAATACTCCGGGAAATGTGTCCGCAATGGATAAGGAAAGAATATTCATGCAAATGGATTATTAAGTCTGTTTAATATGCCTCAATTGTGCTATGAATTTTTTTTTTCTAAAGACCCAAACTCTGTATTTGAATACCAAAGGAAGACTTGCTCTGTCTGTAGGCTCTGTCATGGTGTGGTTTTATTGGTAACAAAGTGGCTTGATAGTCAAATGGTCATATTAAAAGCTAAAACATATGAAGATTGTAAAATAAACTTATATCTACTTTTTAGATAGTTCTGAGGAAGGCCATCATTAATTAGAGTAAAACAAATGAATGGTTCAAATTTTCCCAGGAAACACCTAGTTTTATTACATCTGCTTAGGAGTAGGGCAATGTAGGAACATATTAGAATAAAAAATCCAAAGTCAAATTTATGGCACCAGTGGATTTAGGTTTCTTGGTCTTGAATCGCCTAGATGTTGAATATAGCAATTCAAGACCTGGCAACTTAAAACCATGCTAGGACAATATCACAAGGGCAGTATTGACCTGCCTTCATCAAGATAACTTAGAGACCTAACTCCAGTCTCTCTTTTGCTAGGAAAGGCCTAGCGGAATTCCAAAAAGGCTAGTAGAAGTCTCTTCCACATGGCTTTATCTATATACTGTATGAGTAGTGGAAGTATTGTCCATGTGACATATCCCTTAATGTTATGCCAGAAAAGCCTGCTTTGTTATTTAATGTTTGTACCTTGGGTATGTTCCTGTGTCTCCCCCTCTGTTTCATATGCATAATTTTTAACCTTCCAGCTTGCTATAAACTACATTTCATTTTGAATTTACTTTGTGAGTTGACACTGCCTGTGAATTCTGTAGAGTTAGATTGCTTCCATGCTATCAGTACAGACTGAGTCTTAGGAAGCATGTCTTTTACATAAAGTCAATGATGGATTTTCCAAGCATAGTACAGCCCTCCCACCCTCCACTGTCCTAAAAAATAGCTAAAATTAACTTATATTCTCCCCGATCCTTCGGCACTTGGTCCTCCAGTCCCCAAAGACTCTGGTCTCCTTCTTTATTTAAGGGCCAGGTTCTTTTTCTGCATGTCCACATCACTGCCTGTTGGCTTTCCAGCAACAAGGCTCATTGAGAGGACCAGAGAGGTGTGATATCATTACGAAAGGAAGGTCAGGGACCAGGCTGGGAAACGACTAGCATTTCCATTCTACAGTATTCTACAGTATAGATTAACATCCACCCACATCCAAAAGGGTAATGGCAAGGGATCTGGACAACAGAATAAAATGAGTATATCTTCCTTTTCAAAGTTAGAGCAGAATCAGGCCTTTCTCTCCTATCAAAAATGAAATTCTTCGCCGAGAGGTCGAGCCGAACAGGAAGATTTCCCAGGCTGCATCAGCCCTGGAAATCCTCTGCTATCCCCAGGCACCAGAGGTTAATTAACCTCTAGTGCCCCAAGGATCGCACACTCTTCTCAATGAATACAGCCACAGGTACAATCATTGAGAAGATGCCCAGCACAGGAGAACCTCCTGACATTGTAATATACCGGTAAGTATCTCTTACAAATGATACATTTGTATCTGTAACCTCAATTGTATTAATTACCCTCTATTGCCCCGGGAATCGCAAACAGGAGGATTCCCAGGGAATTCTGTGAATCCCCCTTATATAATTTCCTCGATCTTCCGATGGTTTTGTGAAATCGGTTTGCCGAAATTTTTGCAGAATCTTTAGAAGTTCAAGGAAATTTTTGCGAGAATGCCAGAGGCATTCTTGCTCATCCCTATTCAGTAACTATTAGATGGCGAAGGTAAACCAGTAGTGAAACAAAGAGTGGTACACTAGAAAGATTTATATCAATACAGTCTCTAGAGAGATCCAATTAGTTACAAGCCTTGAGCATCATCATAAATTAAAGATAGACAAAAGAAGGAGAGAGAGAAGAATCTTTTTGAGGCACCTGATTAAATGATTGTGAAAAAAACACAATTTTTGTTAACGATATCAAAACATTAAAAACCACACAAGAATGATGCTTGCTTTTTCAAAATATAAAAACACATTGAGGAGGTTGCATCCTATTAGAAGGTCTCAGTTACTAATGAAGTTTGACAGAGATGTTAAGGTAAGTTTCTTTTCAGACACGTTTCGCCCACAAGGGGCTTCATCAGGGGAGTTTAAAACAACACTACAGGGAATAAACAACCTCTAGGATGTCAAACAAATCGATAGGAGTGGGTTACTAGGTTGATGTGAGCAAAAAAACGGGTTACATCAGAACATAGTTGTCTGGAATTATATTAAACATAATGGTATGTTACGAGGGTTTGATAATGTCCAAGATTCAGTGGATCTATTAGTTGTTTACAGTATGAAAGGAAGGAATGATTAGTTATTCTATATTATCATTATAGATGTTATATAGTGCTTCCAAAAGATAAGTTGCTATGAAAAAAGCACTCAAAAAAAATAATAATGATCGGATCCAAGGAATAAGTATTTTTTAGCTGTACTTAGGATATGAAAAGGCGGTCACCCACACACAAAGAGGGAAAGTAGTAAAAACTAGGTTTTCTGTTGACACAGGCCAACAGTGATAGGGTAAATCACCCAATAGGGACAATTGCCTGCTCTGTTCCAAACACAGCATTTCTGCTCTTTGCACCCCTGCCTTTCTTTCTACAAGGTCTCTAGAGAAAATGTAGGCTATTGGCAATTGCCCAGTTTACCCTACTCTAAAAACAACTTCGCATTTATCTATTTCAACATGTCCATGCTTTAAAACACAATCTTTTTCCACTAGATCAAAGTTTTTTTTTTAACAAGCTAAGTAGGTTTCTCTGTCTGGAAAGCACTGGTTATATATCAGTGTGCTTTAGTTCTCCCGTTCAGCATCCATCCAGCCTCTTCTCTTGGGACTGTTGCAATGCCATGGTCATCATTTTTGTTATTGTCAAACAACCCCAAACAAGACTTGTTGCCGTGTCTACCTGATTACAAGTGACAAGACAGATGATGACTTCATACAAATCTAGTTTGAAGACTTGTGCTGGTGGGAATCCGACAACTATAACAGGGTCATCCGAGTCACGGAGAGAAAGAAAACTTCTGACAAGACAGAAGGGCACTGCGGAGGTGTAGCTGAGAGAAACAATTAAATGATTTTATTCTTTCTGTAAATAGCAGAAGAATCAATGGTTTTGTTGCTAAAGAAAAATCTCTGTAATTTATGTATGAAATTTATAATATCTAATATTTATCTAAATGGAATAAAGACATAAAAACACAAAAAATAAGTTGGTTCAGTGGCACAGAGTTAAAAGCAGGGATGAGTGAGAATGCCCTCGGCATTCTTGTGAAAATTTCCTCGCACTTCCGATGGTTCAGCGAAACCATGGGAAGATCGAGGTAATTTTAACAGGAGGGTTCACAGGGGATTCACAGGATTCCCTGTGAATCCTCTTGTTTGCAATCCCTGGGGCACTGGAGGTTAATTAACCTCTAGTGCCCCAGGCATCTTCTTAGTGAATGCGGCCGTGTCCACATTCATTGAGAACAGTGTGCGATCCCCGGGCTCCAGAGGTTAATTAACCTCTAGTGCCCCTGGGATCTCACAGTCTTCTCAATGAATGCAGCCACAGCCATTTGTTACAAATACAAATGACACATTTGTAAGAAATACATATATTACAATGTCAGGGGATTCTCCTGTGTTGGGCATCTTCTCAATGATTGCAGGTGTGGCTGCATTCAGTGAGAAGAGTGTGCAATCCCTGGGGTACTAAAGGTTAATTAACCTCTAGTGCCCGGGGATTGCTGAGGATTTCCAGGGCTGATGCAGGCCTGGAAATCCTCCTGTTCAGCGAGAGCTCAACCTCTCAGCGAATCAGAAGGCCTTTCTCGCTTACATTTTCGGTAAGCGAGAAAGGCCCGATTCGCAGCGAGATCGAACTTAATATTTTCGCTTGCTCATCCCTAGTCAGTAGTCCTTGCAGGCATTTTACAATACAAGTATAAAGGTTCTCTTGGCAAGTAGGTAGTTATTATTAATTTGTTAACTCAGTTTAACCTTTCATTACTAGAAAATCAAAATGGTTGGATTTGGCAGCCATCGCGTGGTTTGGCTTAACTGTCTGACCCCTAGGTCATCGCTGTGCCTTCTAGTGATATGAGACAGATTTGGGATGTAAATCAGGAGTGCAGGATGAGACACAGACGACTGGAGGAGGTTTATGGAGGCTGCAGTGCTACAATAAAGAGAAGGATTGCAACAATGGCCTGTGGAGTGGCAAGACTACTACTTCTTACAAAGCAGAGGAATATTGGGACCTGACCAGGTCTGTTCAAAAACAGCAAGAATCAGGGTCTTGCCACAAAACCTAAAAATACTATAAATATGTAATTAAGGCAGAACTAAATTTTTTTTATACTCACCTGTCCATGTTCCGCTGCGGGCACCACTATCTTCTTCCTTCTTCTCTTCCTTGTTTCGATCCTAGGCCATATTGATTAACCAGACTGGTGCAAAGGAGTTCATTCAGTCCTGGCATCCCAACTCCCTTTGCTGAGCTCAGCGATTTTGACAGATGAAGAGAGCAATCCATCAGGCAGGCAAAAAAGTGGAACTCTAGTTCTGCTTTAAAGCAAACTATATGTTGATGGCAAACTTAAGTAACTTGGCGCACGTATCGTGTAGAAAGCCATGACTAGTGTAGAGAAGACAAAACCCACAACCTCAACTTACAACTCTTACTGAATAACTACATCATTGTTTTGGAATAAATTGGCCATAGCACCCTTTTAGTTCTTACAAAACAGCTCTTATAACAATTTAAACATTTACAACATTTGTAAACAGTTTATAACATAGAATTGCAAGTCCCTGTAAGTACTAACACCCCCAATCAGATTGTGTTCCTGTGAATGCTTCCGTTTCCTGGCCCTCAGCCACTACACCACTGACTCGGGGACAATGGTACCAGCATCCACAGTTCCCCTTGGCCTCCCTGACAATCTGAGGCTCTACCTAAACAGGAACTCCATACCTCCGATGGGTTCCACCCCCTTTGTTGCTTACACCTATCCTTCCCCACATTTTTTACCTGAAACCCCCTCGCTGACATGACAGACCATCCCTTTTACCCAGCGATCCCCAAAACTTCCAAGACAGAAGAAACAAGCAAATAGGGTGGGCAATTTTACTCTCTTTTCTTCTTCCCCAACTGATTTCTCCACCCTCCTTACCCCTTGGTTTATTCCTTCACCCTTGACCTCTGCTAACTACTTGACCCCACCTCATCACTCCACGCTGGTTGACCACCCCCTACTCAAATTACCTCTTTTTGTTCTGTTCTTTTCCTTCTCATGCCCTGTCATCAGGTAATTCACCTATTTTATTTATTGTCTTGCTCCAGGCCTACTGGAGTCTGAACATGCCTAAGTTTAGGGTCCTTCTAAGACACACAAAACCATCAAGTATTCCTCTTTTGGGTAGATATATACACCTCTATATAACATATAATATTTAGCTAATAAAACTAATTTGCAACCTTGCATTCATGATCCAGCCTTGAAATTATTCCTTTGATAAGTTTGAAAAAGGTAATATAAAGGAGACATAGTTGGAAAAATATAATTTTTGTGGTATCAACAATCAATACAAATGTATTCAATTTTTATGGTTCCCCAAATGTGAGCATGCCAGGGGTCAATGATTTGCCTGGACACTGTGAGCTAAAAAAGTGTCTTTCTACCTGCTCTCTAAAAGATCAGAGTTATACAAAAAAGAAGAAAGGCATTACATGATAGGGCACCCACATATGTAATGAAATGTTCAGTGTGATTAATAACTTATAATAGGTTACCCTAAAAAAAAATAGTTTCATTGTTTGCAGTCAATCTGTTTCACGCTAAAGGTTTAAATTGTAGAATTACAAAACTGACAGTTTGCTGTTTGCGTTATGCTATTAGATACCAATGATCCGGTGGATGAGTGCAAGGCAATCAGTTCATACATGGTGCCCAATATAAAGATATTTCATGAGCCGCGCTCAGTCAGTATGATGAACTGTGACAGTAAGCAAATGATTCGCATGTCTAATTGTTTAGAATTGTGATTAGGCTTAAAGCCCCTGATAAGTCTGTCTAGCAGGTGTGCTTGCTCAAGAAACACATTATTACTCAGAACAAACAGCCAGCATCCAGATGGCTGAATGAAACATTTTAATGAAACGGAAAAGAGTGAAAATCCTCAAGTCTCACTGCAGATCATGAACAAGTAGAGAGAACTGATAACAGAACAGAATTCTACTTGCCATGTCCTGCCATGACATTCGTAACATACATATAAATATATATATATATATATATATATATATATATATATACAATAGGGCAGTATAAACACAATGGGGCTTTTTCTGTCGCAGCCTGCTGCTAAAATCATTTGAATTCTTTTTTTTCTCATTGATCTACACTCAGTTCCCAGTAGAATTTTACATAATTTTGTGAATTAATTTAGGAGAGAAAAAAATACATTTTCATATGTATTCAGACCTTTAGGACTTAGCACTTTAGCACCATTGGCATTTTGGGCGATGATGCCACAAGCTTTGCACATCGGAATTGGGGGATTCCTTTCAGGCTCAATCAGGTTGGATGGAGACTTGGTGGACAGCCATATTTAGGAAGTTGAAGTCAGGTTTCTGGCTGGCCCAGTGTAGGACATTCACAAATTTGCCCCTAAGCCACTCCTGTGTTGTCTTTGTCGTGTGCTGTGGGTCATTGTCAAGGTAGAAGGTGAACCTTCGTCCCAGTCTAAAGTTCTATGAACTCTGGAACATGTTTTTATTGAGGATATCTCTCTCCATTTCAATGTCAATGTATTTTTAAATAAAACCTTTCCTTTATCATTACATAATTTTGGACCCAATGATGTCATTGATGGGTCTCTGTGCTTCTTCCAGCTTCAGTACTCCTCTCAAAAATCCTTCAGCCATGGTGCAAGCAGTGGGCTCTCTCTTGGGAGAATTTATGTAACCTTAGGGTAGACCTTAACACCCACTTTTGGGCTGAGCTTCTGTGGCTAACAGAGCTGAAATCCAATAAATAAAAAGGATGGTCCAGGGACAGTCAGGTTGGGGAGGAAAACGCTGCCAAGAAATGAGGCAGGCTCTATCTAACTTGCCACAGCATCCTTGCACATTCTGAAAAGCTCAGAAATAAAAGATCGAAGTAGGAAATTCCAGTGAAGGAAAGAGCCTGTACAACTGTGCAAGCCTGAAGGGAAGGTTGATTTAATGAAGGGGACGCTGGAGGCCAACTTTTAGAATTTTTGTTTTTTGCTTTACCCCATTTAGGAGATTTTGTAGACACAAGAAGAAGTAAAAGCCAATCTATACAAAGTAAAAGAACGTCCCCTCTTAGATAGTTGACACCAAACCAGATTTACCAATTGAAAAAATGCTCCTCAATCTTCTGTTCAAAAAAACTTTGAATTTCCCATTGCTTTTATATACTAGAGGCGATAATCAGTAGGACCAAATGCAATGGTGTAAGACCCAAAGACAGCTAAAAATAACTGAAAGACTTCTAGACTTTCTTGATATAATAAAATGAACACTTTAAAGTGGAACTTTTTTTTAACAAACACTTACCTTTACTTTCAGGGAGCCCTGAATCCCACTGCAATTCGAGTCCAGTAAGTCCCACAGTGTCCCCACTTCCTTCTACTTTCCATCGCAGACCGGACAGTGTGCATGGCCATCTTCTTTCTTCTTCTTCTGGATTCTGCACTCAGCACCCTAACTTCCACTGCACTGGTGTGAGATCGGCTGACGTGTCTTCCGGAAAATGTAAAAAACCAAAATGTGCCAAACTGGCTGCGCTTCCAGGAAAGCCCTTTTTAATGCATGCCCAATCTTGGTGCAGAAAGACCAACCCGAAGCCTTCTTGGATATGTGATGTAGGTATCCTAATAGGCTGAGGGTTTCCAGGAAGGGGAGGGGTTCTCCCCAAAAAAGTAGGAAAAAACTATTTAAAAAATGAATAAAAAATAAACAATTGTTTTCATTATATAAAAGGCTTAGTTTCCATTTTATATAATGTTATAATGAGGTGATAGGTAGTGATAGGTATCTTTAAACAATTTTGTTGGTAAAAAAAAAAAAATCAAAAACGAAGTTTCAAAAGTAAACAGAAAACAAAATGTAAAAAAAAGAAATGGTTTCTGTTATGTCTGCAGAGGGTTACAAGGTACCTATTAGAAATTCCATAGACCGCTTTCAAATTACAGCAGCCATATGTCGACGTACAAGGAAAGTGCCTGGTTGCGCTACTCTGGCATGTGCTGCCAAGTCAGTAACAAGACGTTATGGAGGGTTTAGCTGTCTGTTACTTTCTTAATATTCTCTTGTTTGTTTCAATCACACGCTGAACCCCCCCTACAACAGGCGAGCAAAGTACGGCAGAGCCCGGGCGTTCAGAGGCGAGCGCAGCTTTGTTTGAAATCAATTTGGATCTAATTAACAAAGTAAACAGAAAAGAATCCTGCAGAGGAATGGTGCGGTAAACAGCTCGCCGTGTCTAGAAAAAGAAAACAAGTTGAAAGTATGAAGTTTGTTTGATGTGAAAGTACGGGCCGGTATGGGCGGTCAGTAAGAGCAATGGGCGGTCAGGTATATCAGACGGCGACGGGCCTGGGAACTGCTGCGGTCTTATTCAAATTCAATGGACGTCTGGTAAAAGGAATGTATGAGCTTTGTTGTTTTTTTCAGATATGCACATAAAAGTGATCAGTGTGATGCCGATAATATATTCATTGTGTTAATATTTAAAAAAAGCTATGTTTCTTTATGCAGTTTTTAATTATTTATAGGGGCAGCCGCATTTGTTCATTACCTGTGCGACTTCTGCTTTCTGCTTTGCAGTGCTACAAAGTACTTATGCTTTACTTTAGATTTTACAGAGCTCTAAAGCTCAAGGTAAACCTCACCCCAGTGTTTTCCAGCCAGGGTTCCTCCAGAAGTTTCTAGGAGTTCCTTGAGAAATGAGCAGTTTGTGCCTCTCAGGTCAGTTTGTTTGATACCAATGATCATTTTGGCAATATGTAAGGGTGACATTCTTCCTAATGACCAACAATAAAAAAGGAATTCCTCCCACTGACCACCACACTAATGTATTCTAAGACATTGGACTTTATTTAATAAAGCTCTCAAGGCTGGAGAGGTTACACTTTCCACAGTGAAGCTGAGTGATCCAGCAAACCTGGAATGCATTTCTTAAAATCCAGGACCAGATCCATTCCAGGTTTGCTGGATCACTCAGCTTCACTGATAAAAGTTTATCCTCTCCAGCCTTGGAGAGCTTTAAAAAAACAGGCAGAGAGGCTCAGTTATCACTTGTACAGCATCCCTATTGGTTTAGTTACAATTATATGACAAATAGCTGGGACTTTTCAGGTACATATCATAAAAATATACTATTTAATATATTTCCATAAAAAACACAATGCCAATTTCCAGTGTCATAATATGTTGCAAGCAGTTCACATTTGCAATACAATGCTCCTTTCATTTAAAGAACATTTCACCTTAGAGAGATTTGAAGCTAATGTGGATATCATTTCAACAAATGTGATAGAAAATCAATTTTGGTTAAATTACTCTGTTCATCCGTTGTTCCTTTATGTTTGGCAGTGCTAAACTTTTTATTGTGACTGCAGGGCATCTTTAAGCTCTGAGGCTATTAGTCATTATCATACTTAGTAAATGACCAGAAGGCAGATGAGTATATATATAAATCTATATTATTTATACAATAATTATATTATGGACTCTGGTGTATTGTATATATAAAGAGGTTAGTCTGAAACTCAGAATCATCTGCATCATCGAGGACCATCTACTGCCGGAGAAGTTCAAGAGAATACCCAGTGGGCCTGATTTATTAAAGTTCTCCAAAACTGCAGAAGATAGACCATCATGGGAGATCCTTAGTGATCCAGCAACCCTTAAATGGAACTGGTCCTGGATTGAAAACACTTGCCAACTGATAGCAAATGATTTTAGGAAATCCATTCCAGGTTTTCTGGCTCACCCACATTCCCCCATATTAGTCTATCTTCATTAGTCTTGGAAAGCTTTAATAAATCAGGCCTAATGAATCACATGACTGGCCTGAAGACATCTGGAAAAAACAAATATATCAAGAGATGAGAAGCTTGGAGCTTAGAATTTGACTTTATGTAAAGTGCTGCAGTAAACTAAAATGCTACAATTTTATAATTAATTATAAGAAAATAAAATATTTATTTCATTTCATATTTACATCTTTTTTTTCCTTTGAAAAGGAAACAATCAGCTATGGATACAAAGAGAACAGCAAAAAAAAAGAAGTCCATCTTCAATGGGGTCATGGGCAGCAACCACAAAAGATGTCCCCCTTCTGCCTTTTGCAATTCCACCCTCACCACTCTTTCACTATAATGAATCAAGCCCAGTATCTGGTGAAGAATTGTGAGAAAATAAAATCTTACCCACTGATAAAGGGTATACAACCATTTGCAACGATCTGAATGGCTAACCTTTGATTTTGGGATTATTAGTACATTACTTTCATTCCTTCCACAATAATGTTTACTTTACTATGTGATTTTTGAGACAGAGAGGTTAACATTAGCAATGAGTGTACTTGTGTGAACAATGATTTCCGACTTGTAACAAAGGTTATATTGCAGTCATTTATTTGTTCTCTAACCATAGGTTGTTTCCCAGTGTACAATAAAAGAATTATGATCTGGGACTGTACAAGGCTGCAGAGAATGTGGCTTCTCATTCCAAAGGGGAAAACTGCTCATCAGGTTATGTAAAGAGATAAAAACATATAGGACCTCAATACAATTAAAGAAGAGACTTTCTCATAGCAGATGGGCAGACCGGGGTTTTCTTTTTATGTGCTTTGACAGAGGAGACAAACCATTGACTCTAAATTATATTCCCCACATATTGCAGGAACATTCCAAGCCCAATCATTATACTCCAATATAAGCTTTACTATGTTAATGCTATTTCAAACGTTGTATCACATTTTTTTAATGCTGCAGCTCTCTTTATTATGTGATAAAACTCTCACAGGTAAGCTGCATACACACATGCAATTATTGTCATTGGAAAGGATCTTTCACAATCCTGTCAAAAGACTAAGGACTGCATGAACGAGTGTTGTACATACACACAGTTTTGCTCTATGGAGCGGGGGGGGGGGGGGGAACAACAGAGTGGTCAATTTAGGGGGAAGCCAATTAATCTAACTGCATGTTTTTGGGATGTGGGGGGAATGCCAGGCAGATACAGGGAGAACCTGCAAACTCCATACAGATAGTGTCTTGACTGGGATTCAAACCTAGGACCTAGCACTCTAAAGGCCAGAGTGCTAACCCCGAGCCACCGTGCAGCACCATGGAACTAGGAACGTCATGCAGCACTAGGAACGTTTGTCATACATTGTCCTCCAGGACGATCGTTAGGACGATGGATGACGGCCGCTGTACACACGCCAGATTCTAGTCCGATATCGGCCCTGAGACGATTATCAAGTGAGAACCATTGGACGTGTGTACGTAGCTTAAAAATATCCCAGGTGTCTTTGTCACAGATCACCAGTAAATCATCATCATTATCATTAAAGTAATTTCCTATCGACAAGTCAAGCCAGTTAATAGCAATATTTACCTGTGCTTAGTCCAATCTCCCTTGCATGAATAAGAGGCTGATTTCCATGTCCAGGCTGTAAGGCCCTGGTCCAGTGGCATTGCTCATTAGGTGCCAATCCCCTAATCTAGCTCAACATTCCCCACCTATACCAAGTCTTTGTTCTGCCTCGGAAAGGCTAGTTGTGTCACCCCAGCACACAGTTGCCCCAGGGCTTTAGTGTACAAAGGATTGAGTTTGGGAAGGACTGACAATGGACCAGAAGCCCACAAGAGCAGGGAAGGGGACAGGCTGGGGAGTCAGACAATCCAAGATGAGTTACTAGGTGATCCACAGATGATGGATCAAACACAGGTAGTTAGTCCACCAAACAAGGGACCAAAGCAAAGTTGGGGTCATAAGCAAAGGTCAGTCCAGGCAGTAAACAATCCTAGGTCCAGAAAACAGCAACAGGTAATCCAACAGATAATCGTACCACCAGCATGTTCAGCAAGGCGAGTGCTACAACAGGTAAGTTATGCCTGGGAGCTGAAAATCTATAAAGGACCAGTAGCCAATGGCAGAGCAAATTCATAGACAGGAAATACTGTGCTCATTAGCTGCATCACATAGTCTAAAATGCCCTTCAGCTGCACACAGAGTCAAAGCAGGGAATGCCGAGAATGAGGACATTCACAACTAAAGGGAACCTGGGTATGCTGCAACCTGCAGAGAAGAAGACAGACAGCTAATGGATTGATGTCCTTTGCTGCTGCAAGTGATTCAGTCAAGGGGACGCTGAACTGCGATGGCTTACTGCATGGGAACGCTAGTCAAAAAACTCCTAACGCCAGCCATGTCTATTCCAGTGAAGCCACAAATCACCAAGGTATTTACAAGTCTTGAAAAGGGATATTGCTGGACCTCCAAAATGCATTTCATATTTTTCATGGTTGGAATAAAGTGTGGACTCTTCTATCAAATAGTTTGGCACTGCTCTCTATATTCTTTTATAGGAAGGAAGGGGATGGAAATAAAAACATTGCTAGTAGTTCTTACTCTTTCTATCTAAAGGTGTGCACCACTAAATATTTTTGCTGATGGGAAACCTACCTAACATTGACATAGATATTGATAAAAATGGAGGCTCTAACACTGCCCCCACCTTATCCGAAACAAAATGAAAGCTTACAACGTAAAAATCCTCAAAGAGTGGTATATCCCTTTTTTGAAAGACACAAAACACAAAAAGGCAAAACCTATCAGTCAAATTTACTATTGACTAAGTCTATGTACACACGTGCAATATATGTTGTTGGAAAGGATCTTTCATGATCCAACGACAAACGACTGTACGATGCATGAACGAGCGCCATAAAGCACCATTCTCCTCAATGGAGAGGGGAGGGGGAGAACGACAGAGCAGCACCCCACTGCACGCTATTCCCCTTCACTACCATTACGATCCTTCGTTGTCCATCATCTGTGGATCCGCCAGAATGGTTGTTCGAACGATGGACGTCAGGCACTGTACACACGCAAAATTCTCGTCCGATATAAGCCCTGAGCCAATTATCGGATGAGAACCATTGTACATGTGTACCAAACCTAAGAATAAGATTTACTGCTACCAAAAGTTCACAAAAAAATTTGTGAAGTAAAACTAATGTTAGTGTAAGAAATAAGGCAAATCCCTATCTTCCCTAGGTTCTGTGGTAATAGTACCAACCCCAATACTATGAGAAATACATATGAAAGAAGACAGAAAAAGCTGTTTTTTTTGGCAAATTTGGAAACAAGTATTTAAATATCATACGATGGTATAAATGAACCCACAACCGTGGGTATGATGAAACAATATTAATAACAGCACATTTCATATAATGTAAATAAGCACCTCCCAGTTATATTTCACAGGGAGATACAGTTATGTCAAAGAAACATTTTTATTACATAGTTATGTTATATCATAAGCCCATCCTGAAAATATTTTAAAAACAGTAGTACATAAAGTGTATGTGTACCATAATGGTTTTAGCTGAAAGGATATTATTCGGAGTGGGGTATAATATATGAACTATGAACTAATAAAATATTAGAATTCTCATAGAATCAATAAATTCAGCTGAATGATAGTGATGGTGTGATATACCTAAATAAACCACTTACTTGTAATAATGTTGAGCAATCTAAGACTTATTTAGGGAACTATATAGCATTCTCATTGTGTCCCTGAGGAAGTGAGGAAGTAAAACTCAGAGTCCCAGATGACAAGGGCTACCTTTTAAGTCCAAGCATCCATGATTGATGTTACAAGTGATCCAAGTGGCATAGGTTCCTGTAATGCGTTACTGGAACTGCTAGAACTAATGAGTACTGGCACCAGATGGCATGAAACCAGGTTATGGTCAGAATACAAGCCAAGGTCATCAACAGGAGGCAGAAAGGTACCAAATCAGTAACAGATCAAGACAAAAGCAGGGCTTACAAAAATCAGTAAGCAGTAAAGCAATGGTAGAAAGGAAGGTTGCGATTAGTAACAAAATAACAGCAGTTAAAAACAAGGGTAAATCAAGAATCATGTCACTAGGCAAGCAGAGGCAGTAACAGAAGCTGAACAGAATCAGGTGGAAATATTGAAGCAATGGACCCAAACGGACTCAGACATCCCTACATGTCTTGGGTTGAGACATCTCTATACTGGTTTATTAATGTTAATAATAACGAAACAAGCGTGTATTTGCTTACCTAAAATTATATTGTATTTCCCAGCTTTTACTACAATGTGCTTATTGTGCTATGACTTTTGTTTGACAAATCTTAGAGAACGGAACAAATCTTTAATAAATGGAAGATGAAATCATGCTTGGTAAAATGACATTCTATTTAAGCTTACAACAACAGATTACCCAGCCAAACATTTTATTTAGAGATCTGGGAAATACTGTGTCTGAGTATTAGTCATGTTTGGAATTTCAAACACTGGCTGTTGATACATGGATCTCTAGAGACCGGAGTCTTCAAATATAAAGTCTTTGAAATATTTGATCACAGGGGCCCTTCTGCTAATGTGTCAATCTTCCTCCACAATTTTTATTGTGGGAGACCTTAGGACATGTATTCCAATCAATCTTCAGTGTGCTAAAAGAAACCTTTACAATACAAAGTCATCATATAATTAATGTGGTGGCTCCCATTTTGGTGTCCATAATAATGTAGTGTGTTTATGCTTTATAAGTTCAGATGTCTCCAGTTTAGAGTACAGGTGATGTTATAGCATACAAAGGCACTTAAAATAGAACTAAAGTCTGACTTTGCATATTCGTGATCTGGGAAAATGGTTTTTGCAGAAAAGGACAGGCGGAAAACTGTTCTCACCTGCCTGATAGCTACCCAGCTGTCAAATGTTGGCAATCCCAGTGTCCCTTGCATGTGCCGGAAATGAGTGAATGGGAGTTATGTCATCCTGGTTTGGCCAATGAACATGGCAGAAGATCATCAGAAAGAAAAGAAGGAAGATGGAACCACCTGTGATGAAACTGGGATAGAGTTTAGTTCCACTTTAAGATTATTGTAAATTTACATGCAACAACATATTTAAAATATTGGTGCCAGTCTGGTGTGAAGAATGAGGTCCCAGTCTGTTTTAAATGTTCGGCATTTACTTTTTGCCAGTTTTGCAAACCATTTACCCAGCCATGTGTTAACTTATAAAATAATAGATACTCAGATAGTTCTATATAAAAAATACTCACTAGCTTTGCTTACATTTAAAAGATTGTTAGGAGAAACTCTCATCTCTCAACCTTGTATTGGTAGATGCCCCCATGTCCGATCCTAATGTTCCTTTAGCTCTCTGGGCATTTTTGTTAACAATAGATTGCATGTTGACTCTGAAGAACTAATAGCATATCTAAACTCAAGAACAAAGTGTAATTAATTGCACATCACCAGACCTTAGATGTGGTGACTATATTAGTTTCCTTTTTTAGGATTTTTACTTTTTCTTGATTTTCTGAGCAAGTATAAAGTTTTTTGCCTTAGACTTGCTATATTTACTGTACTGGAGAAGGAATGTAGCCACCCTTGTACACCAACACCCGTGAAGAGGGGAGTGTTAGATGACATTGTGGATTTACATAGACTTTACATGTGAATATCAAATAAAGCCTAAAAACAACTAAAATATCCAAATGCACTGAAATGACACTACCTGGTCTAGGGGGTCTATTTATAAAGTAAGGAATCTGACAACAATTTTCTGATTAATTCTCCACTAATGTGAATGAGAATGTTAGATTCACTGTAATTAAAAATAGAACTCTTGGTAATATTTTATACAAAAGTGGGAAAACAATTAGCTTGTTCAAACATTTACCGTGATCTCACACCGCTTTGCGGTATGAGCCATAAACAATTGAAGGTTTGTTGTGGTGAACATCTATTTCTCTTATTTGTGTTAAAGCTGAGGTTTGACACCAGTGTTTTTCAACCAGGGTTCTTCCAGAGGTTCCTAGGGGTTTCTTGAGTAATAAACAATTTGTGACTCTTCGGTCAGTTTAATGGACACCAATGATCTTTTTGGGGTGACATTCTTTTCATTGGGCGGCAAAGTAAGAAGCATTCTTCCCCCTGACCACCACAATAATGTAATATAAACTCTGAATATATTATTATAGAAGGGGTTCCCTAAGACCTGAACTTTATTTCCAGGTTTACCCCATGTTAAAAAGGTTGAGAAACATTGTTGAAGGGAAACTTCTCATCCAGTCCTAGGTATTTTGCTACCTGATCCTAAATTTTGTAGCCAATGGCTGACCTTTGTTTCGAATGAAAATTTGTATTATTGCTTAAAATAATGTGGATTTTTTCTGGCCTGGAATTGTATGTGTAGTTAGTGCTACAATTTTTTTTCATGATCAACTAAGTTGGGAATGTGCCCATGCCTAAGCCTTGTCCAAGTTAATAGCATTTTACAAAGGAACAAGAACTGAGATTACAATTCTAAGCCCTGATGTCTTCCTATCACCAGGACGGAAACCAAAGCTAACCGTCCTCCACAGAGGCACAGACAGAAAAAACACAATCATTTTTAGGTGCTTATTGACTTATGTGGCCCAACTGATAATATTTTCCCTTTTTCTGTCCTGTTGACCAGCTGTTGACCAAGAAAAGATGACTAGAAATTCTCCAATAAATTTGGGGTTGACTTATTCAAGGATCTATTTGTTTGTTTTTCATATTGTCCAGAATATCATTAGATAAATGTGCAAACACCTAACTTGAAAAGGCATGAATGATTTTCCTATTTTACTTGTTTGTTGTCAAGAACAGAAAATCCCCCAGTTAAACAATTCCGAGTCAGCAGAGTTTCTTCTCATTTACAAAAATAAGTAAATAATCCCTAGCAGGTTGATTATTTGCATTGCTATGTGAGTCTTCATTTCTTTAGTAAATCAATGCCACTGCCTCTAGTTAGCCACCGCCATGTTACTGGTTCAACAAACCTGGAGTAACACAACTCTTGATAACTCAACTAGCATCAAATTGGTATATCATTTCCATACAATTTAATAAGATAAAGATTGATGCCTATTGTAAACCTAAAGAAGACCTAAGAAGTCCCTACTGAATGGTCCTGGAATCTAGAAAAAGGATAATTTCAACAAAATAAAAGCATCTGATGACCTTCACAACTGTTGGCTGTATTGCTTTTTCAAGAAAGGTATCTCATTAGTGCAGGCCCTAGGGGGAAAATGAATATTAAGAAGCTGAATTTATTAATTCCTGACCTTGAAAATTACTTTATGGTTTAGTTCTTGTACAAGAAACAAGATTTTTACTACAAGAAATGAAGCTCCACACACAGACTAGATATTTGTCACCCAAGTTGATTATGAACTATTAGGCGACAAACATCTAGTGTGTGTACAGGTATCCCCAATGTGCAGGAGGATGGTTAATGATCTTATTGGATTGTGCTGATGAGTTGGATCGCTAATGACTGATGCCCTTGTAATTTCTACTGAGGTGTCTCTCCAGGGCTACATTTATAGGAAACATGAAAACATGAAGAAAACATGGAAGGGAGAATAGGGGAGAGTGGAGGGGAAATGGGAGAAGAAGGAGAGGGCAAGAGAGAGGGGAGAGAGGGCAAGGTAAGAAAGAGGGAGAGGAGGAGGGGAGATTGGGGAGGAAGAGAGGGAAAAGGCACAAAGAGGGAGAAGGGAGAGATAGAAAAGGGAGAGAGAGGGAGAATGGGGAGAGAGTTCAAAACAGAAAGAGAAAAGAGGAGGGGGGGAGAGAGAGGAATTATTGGAAGAATGGGATGGAGAGAAAGAAATGATACCTAGGCCAGGCATGTCCAAAGTCCCGCCCGTGTTCAGACTTCCACTGGCCGGCAGCCTCAGTATTAAAACCAATAATAAGCGGCCCGCCAGCACTGTTGACCACAGTATTAAATATATACGTACAAAAAAGCTATTTTATATTTCATTAGAGTTGATCAACCGCCTTGCAATTATTTGCCCGCTCACTACTCGGCGGGCATAATCGGCAGGATGGGAGTCCCCATGTGTGCACAGGGAATCTCCTACATCATTATAGCTGGCGTGTGCTGTGCGGGACCCGCGAGGACCACACCCACTCTGATTCCAACAATGTGCTCCGCACAGAGCCGGCACTGACACTCCGTGCACAGGGGATCTCTTTTGTCACCCTGGTGAGCGTGTGCTGTGCGGGAGCCACGCAGACCACGCCCACGCTAACCCTGAGTACGTACTGAATGGTCAGTCCCCACACATTTTCAACTCACCAAATCTGGCCCTCCTTGCAAAAAGTTTGGACACCCCTACCCTAGGCTGTGGCCTAGTTCAAAATCTACCTCCCACGCCTTCTCTTCCCTCCCCTTTCCTGGAACAGAGCAGGCTGCTAACCAAAAGGCTAATTAGCTTTTCTGTACAGAAAACGTTAGTGAACTATTTCCCAAAAGACCACCAACGATCAATTCATTCGACATTATTGATGGTATGTACTTTATTTTGGAACTTTGGAACCCAGGTCAAGCATGAACTTCCAACCTGTTACTAATGACCTCTGGCCTGGTCAAGATGTCTACTCAGCTTGGTTTCTTCTTAACTTTTAAGTCAACCATCTTTCATTGTGTAATCTCATTTTTTTGATACTTTGGTAATGCACCACCCAGGGCCAACATGGACTTCCAATCTCTTATTTATGACCTCTGGTAACCAATGCAAACAGAATCCAATGGACAACTTATCCAAGTCAAGTTAAAAAAACTAAATTAAAAGCTAAAATAAAGATTAAGGATGTTTATTTTTGGGCTGCAACAAAAGAGGAATAGGAAATCCTTTACCACAATTCCATGTAAGCCACTGTCTAATGGAGTGTAAGCTTTCTGTACCAGGAAGGAGTTGGGGTGTGAATTCACTTTTTCACTGGGCAAAATAATGAAGTGAATGAGCAAATCTACAATACAGATCTCCTTGGGTGAACTAGTATATTCCTATACTACTTCTTTAAATGCATATATATTCTGAGCATGTCTTATTAACTCCATTCAGCAAACTTAACCTTGGCTTCTGTTCTGACAATTTTGTTGGTGAATTTTGATTGACCGGGCCATAATGATATAGGCACACAGGAGTTCCTTCAGTTCTGTGAATTAGGTGTAATAAATATCTTTTGATCCTTTTAATGTTTGCCTACTCTTATAGGGTGAGCACCAGCTACTATTACTGAAGGAACTGGCCATCTTTCTGTGTAGTCTACAGACAGAAATACTTTTTAACCAATCTGCTTCGGTCACTGTTCCCTTCTGATTAACTGATAACTTCTCGGACCATTTAGCAGCCCAGACTGGGACTTCTTGTACCTGTAATTGCTGCCTTTGCTAGCTAGCTTGGCCAGTTGAAGGAAGCTTATGGAAGAAAAGAATTAATTTAAAAATACCATATCAACTGGTAATAAAAGTATTGCTATGATATTGCCATTTTTAAAATGTACCATGCGTGTCACTTTTGGCTTTGTTTAAAATTCCGCTCTTCATTTTAGTGTTAAACCCATTCTTGCAAGAGATATTCCAGTGACATGTTCTTCCTCCAGATTCATTTTTATGTCTTGGAAACTCTTCTTTGGTCTGGGACGGCAAAGCTCTGGTCAGTGTCCGAACCACTACTTATGGTTATAAGCCATGGACAATGTTTAAAACAATAAAACCAGCAACAGAAATAAGCTTCCATTGTAGAATTGCTTGGCCTCCTACCTATAAAAAAATGGTGACTTTTATAAAATAATAAATCAAGTAATCTCTATTCATTTTTATCGGCACTAATTAATCTAACAGTAGTAGCTGTCATTTGTCAAGGTTGGCCTCAATGGCTCCTGTAGAAGTTTGTGATTTGTTTTCTGCTTTAGTCTGAAAAGTAACATGGTACAAAGCAAATTAAAGCACATATTCATTTTGCATTACTTTTTGGTCAAGGCCAGCTACAGAAACATAAAAAAATGAATATGTCATTGTCAGCTCACAGGTAACATTAAACCTGCCATTGAAGGCAAGTGAAAATTATAAGTGAGTGTACGAGCAGAGCTAAAATTTTAAGTGGAGCTGAAATAACCTTAATTGGCTTCAATTAGGGTTTCGTCTTGTCCTTTGCACCACATACATATACATAAATGCAGACCTCAGATAAATGGGCCTGGGTTTGGTAGCTGTCAGATATGATTAGGGCTGTACAGCTCCAGATTATATTAAGGACAGAATTGTTGGTTGCCGGTGGTCCCAAGGGGTTGCAATAAAAGTGCTGCACAATTCTCTTTATAATAAGGTAATTTAAGCTCTGCAAGTATATAGATTTTATTCTTCAGAAGGTGATTAGTACTTTAAAGCAGAACTAAACCATAAACCAGAAAGTGGAGACTTTTGGTAAAAAAGACATGCAGTCTACCTCGTCGTACATTTTTGTTCCCCAAAAAAGCACTGGAAGGGTCAGCATAGTCTCAATGTATGTGCTGGGGATGCTGAGATAGACTCATGCACAGCTAAGGGGAAACTGGGGATGCTGAAAGCTGCAGAGTCGAGGACAGACAGCTAATTGCTTGATCTCCTTTGCTGCTGCAAGCATCGCCATCGGAAGGAATTAACAGGACATTCTAGACTTCATTGTGGTATGGCATGGGTTTGCCTGCCAGATAAGCATCTCCTAACACACAGGCTAGGAAGGAGCCAAGCTCAGTCATCAGGAAATGGATGAGAAAGAAGAGGCGATGGCAGTGGACACTCTACTGATCCACTTGTACTGAGTACTTGTTATAAAATTAAGTGGATGATCCAGAATGCTCCTGAAACTTCAGGTCAGTAAATGGAAGTTAAATTTTGCTGTGTGTCAGAAAAATGTAAATGTCAGCCCTGGATGAACAGAAATATAACTTATTTAGAAGGTAAAACAGATCACTGGAATGCATTGTATCTGTTCATAATGATGTTTGCTAGGCATTCAGCTTTAGGAGCCAATAATGAAGCCAGTTTGATCCTGCTTCATTTCAGAAACAAGTGCAATATAAATTCATAAGTATCAGTACAAAGTTCACTTAGCTGTTAAAAGTTGTAATACCGAACATATAGTGATTATTAGCAATATAATTGCAGAGATAACTAGCAACTGTTACATAATTGCCATCTGTTTCTAATAATCATGTGCTGTTATTGCAGATAATAATTAAAGACCATCTCCAGGGCAAAACCATCACCCACTCACCGCTCCGGGTGCAAGGAACCACTGATTCAGATCTGCAGAGGTGTCCATACCGGCAAGTCCCCAATAATCTCCTCTTGCTGATATCAAGAGGGGACTTTTCTGCATTCTGAACATTTGGACCATTGGGAAATGCTCATGTCATGTAGACAATGATGTGATACAACCTGTAAGGCGAGTAGACCAAGGAGCGGAGTGTCATGAAAGTATAGATTTAAGCAATTTTTTTTTATACTGAACCAGCACCCAGTTAATGGTGAATGGGAGGTAGCTGTGTTTTATGATCATCCTGGATATCAGTTTCAACAGAACACTGTTCATCAATTATTGCAAATATTGAAATCACAAAACAGTTGATAACCCAGAATAAATCAGCCAAATAAATTCCAGGTGCAAAAAAACTTTTCATAGAAAGCAGCCTGAATAGAAAAGCCTGTCCCGTGCCAGCATGCTGCCAGAGAGAACCCTTGTTATCTGTGATGAAGCAGTAGCCTCTCTGCAGAAATCCACCATGACCCTGCAGAGCTTTGTTGAATGCAGAGCCTTAGACCTGACTCAGTAGAGAATGCATCAGAGCTATGTAAAGAGATCACAGCTTCCAGACAGTGAGCAATGGTCTCTCTCTGTAGCATGCTGGTTGCATACAGATATCTGCTGGAGTTGTGACTGTTTTGTGATGAATACAGACTGTAAGATTTACACAGCTATTGGTTTCATGTGTCTGGGAAATTTTTAGCTCACTTAGGTTAAGTTTAGGATTTGTCTAACGTTAGCTCAGAAATGCTAGAAGGGCATTTTCATTGTGACAAAAGTCACATCTATGTTATTCCATTATGATGTGTTTTTAGGTGCATTTAGGGGCACTAATCTTCCAAAAAAGCTCTTATAATGTACATGAACAGATAAAAACAGACATGAACTTTATTTGGTCAACATACTGCATAAATGTTAACTAGAGCGATCACAATGATAGTATTGTTCTATACATTAATTTACGTGCAGTAAATCACAAATGTATGAAGCTAGTACTGACAGACTATGAAACCACTATTTCTGACCTTACAATGTAAGTTATTGGACTAGTCTACTGACTTTAATTATTTTTTATTTAGAACAAAAAATAATGAATTACTTAGAACAAGTTTGACGTGGTAGGAGATCTGTCTCTAACCTGACTTCCTAATCAGCATGTATATTTTTACTTGGTTAATGGTCAGAAACTGTGACTGTTAACCAAGTGAAAACACTGCAATTATTTGTGGGTGTTAACAGGCAATTTTTCCACTGCTGCTAATAAAAATGGCCCAGAGGCATTATATTGTGGCTGTTAAGCAAGTGCAATCATAGCAGTTATTTGCAGTTTTCCACTGTTGCATAAAAGATAACTATTTTCTCATATAGTGAGTTGCTTGTATGTAACTGCAAATAATTACAGTGATATCACTTAGTTAACAGCCACAGTTTCCGACTTTTAACCAAGTAAAAATGCCACAATTAGAATTTTAGAATTAGAACAAAATAGAATAAAGGGATTTAGACTTCAAGATTCCTAAAATAGTCCAAGAAAATCATTTCTAAGGATTTCTCAAAATAATCATTT
>NC_092862.1:11253875-11261648 GCF_032062135.1 Pyxicephalus adspersus | reverse complement strand
ATATATATATATATATATATATGTTGTCCCAGGACCAGTGTGCAAAAGATAGCACCTTGGGAAGTCTGACAGACGACCAGGAGCCCATAAAAGCAGGACAACCCACACAATGGAAGTTACACAGTCCAGGGTCAGTTCCCAGGTGCACAATATTGGAGAGTGCAGCAGAGAAAAATCCAGGAAACAGAGCCAAAGGTCATACACAGGTAGTCAGTGTGTCAAACAAGGTATCTGAGTGTTAACACAAGCAGGTCACAAACAAAGGTCAGTTTAAGCAGCAAAAAATCACAGGTCCAGAAAACAGGCAAGGACAGGTCCAACAGATAATCACACTACCACCATGTTGGACAGGTTAAAAGCTACAACAGGCAACTGGTGCCTGGGAGCTGAGACGCTATAAAGGACCAGTAGCCAATGGCAGGCAAAGAACATAGCCACAAACTATTTTACTGATTGGCAGCAGCACATACTCTGAAATCCCCTTCAGCAGCACACAGTCTCAACTTCTGAGCAGGGGATGCCGAGATAGGAACATGCACAGCTAAAGGGAAACTGGGGATGCTGCAAACTGCAGACAAATATATGCTTCTCTTAACACTGGTGCCAGAAGGCCACCGTCAGGGAAATAAGCAATTGGACATGTAAGGAAAGAATTAACTTTGTGACCATTCTTTTTTCCTTTCCCTATAACTAGATCACAGCAATCTCTCCACTAGAATTCTAAAGCTATATGAGAAACTAGCAGGTACATCAACCCAGCATAATCTGTCCATAATATAGCTAAACTGCAGTTTTAGTTTCTCATGTTCACATTGATTTCACCTGTTTCTTCACTTAGAGTCAGATTCTTGTAAATTTTTTATTCAAGCTCAAATCATTTTAGTAAAGATCCCTCTTTGGGATAACTGTTGGCTCCATTCCACCAAAACCTTCTTATTTCGGAAGGGAATTGTAGAACTTATTACCATGCAGCACATTCACACTGAGGGCTTCTCATGACAACATATACTGAATGTTTAATAGCAGTTTTAATTAAAAGTATTCAACACAACTCCCTTTAGCACATAGGCTAAATCCTCATGTTACATTAAGGTCGCAGTTGTTGGAGCTTAAATCTTTGTCTTCTTTAGGAAGGCAATTCCTATTGTTTAAATATTGGTGCAGTTATTGTAAGACATGTGTCTGGTATGTTTGGTACATTGATGCCAAATTGTGCAAATTGGTTTCAAAAAGAGGAAACTTTTTATTATAAGACACTATGGGCAAATAACTAGCTATTACACTATACAAGATTCAGATGTTGGATGTTAGCTTTCCTTAGCATTACCAGAATGGATTTAGCTGCCTATGACCTAGGTGGGCATATTAAAAAGTAGTCAAGCTTCACCTTGCATTCCAGCCTGGAGCATTGTGGATCCCTAGAGGGGGTACTGGGTCTGCAAGAACCTATATTAGTTCCTGAAGGTCCTCCATGTTCCTGGTCACTTTGGCCAAAACTGAGGGTAGGGTACCAACAGGGGTGTAGTGGGGTGGGCACATGTGGAGAATACAATCACAGAAGAACCTGGTTGGTTCAGCAAAACTGGAATGGATCTGGTCCAGGATTGAAAACATTTGCACACTAATAGCAAATACATTTTTAGGAAATCCATTAAAGGTTTGCTGGCTCGCCTATGTTCTCTCATGATAGTCTATCTTCTATAGTTTGGGGAACTTTAATTCTTCAGGTCCAATGAAAATGAAAACATTTATAAACTGATTGCAAATGATTTTTAAGAAATCTATTCCAGGGTTTTTGTATCACCCAGGTGCCCCCATGATAGTCTATCTCAGGGGTGACCAACACGTCAATAACGATCTACTGGTCGATGGCAAAGACAACGTGAGTCGAACGCGGAGCCGTGCCTTACCCCTCCCTGCTGTTTACCAGCAGTCCTACTGTACGTCTATAGGGATGCTGGGGATGTCTTTCATCAGGCAACACCAGGAACTTTTTGTCTCTCACTCCAGGACACTTTCCTATTGAGAAGGCTCCATGTACCAGCGGGGAGGGAGGGTAGCCTGAGGTGAGCAGTGCTGGGTGGCCAAGTCAGTTCAGTGTCAGGGTTCATTTACCGAGATTAGCAGTTCTTTTTCTTGTGCAGCATGTTATTCTCCTATGACCAGTGAACTGTAGCTTTCCAGTCACTATAGTCTTGTAGTGCAATGTCTGTACAATGTTCTGCCATTCAATGTCCCATTAGCTGCAGTCACTTCTGTGTCATACTCGGTATATGTAAATAAATATATGTTTAGCATTTTTATTGTTGTTAGATCATTTTGACTTGGTCGATTTAAAAGTAGCTCGCAAGCCAAAAAAGTGTGGGCACCCCTGGTGTATCTTTTCCAGTCTTGAAGCTTTAATAAATCAGGCAAATTAGATCAAAGTTGTTGAAAACAATGTTGCTGACAAAAGACTTTTAAAATAAACTTGTCGTTGGCTTGATACAATCACATTAGTGAACATAACATCTGGGAGAAGTGTAATAAATGAAGGATGAGAAAAAAAAGAAGTACGATAGAGGTAAAAAGAGTACATCAAATAAAAAAATTGGCTGGCCGTACAGAAAAGAAGAGAAGACATGGTAGTGGTGGAAGAGGACAGCACTGGAGAATGTTGGCCCAATAAATACAAATTGTTCTTCTATACAGGTAGTCCCCGAGTTACATACGAGATACAAGGGATACATACAAGGGACTTGTTTGTTCTTAAGTTGAATTTGTATGTAAGTCGGAACAGGTACATTATTTAATAAATGCAATTAGGACAGATATTTGTCTCAACTTATTATTACAAAGTGTGGTGTCAGTTACTGTATAAATCCTCACAGTTAGCTAATTACAAACAAAACAAAAAAACTTAAAACATTATGAATCCTAGACATTTGCTAACTTCTGGAACAAGCTGTGCTTCGATATGCAAAAAGAAACAACTGCAGAGTTTTCTCATTAAAGAGAGACAAGAGATTGCAGAATGAGCTCACCCCCTAATATCACCTACAACCTCAGCTGTGTTTAGCAAGAGATTTCCTCTGCAAGTAATCCAAACCACCCCCTCCCCCATTCAAGTCTCTGTTCTGCACACAGCGAGCGGGGAAGCCCTATTTGTATTTAGGAGGCATCCGTATGTCGGATGTACTAACACGGGAACTACCTGTACACAAATACCGACCTGACACAAGAGAGTAGCAAAGAGGTTACAAAAGTGGAAAGTGGACACTTAATTTGTTGTAAGTAGGAGTCATCATTATCGCTTTTCCATTGGACACTTTATTTGGGAGTGATGATCTAACAATGTGTCTGTATGCATTCATTTCTACTTACTTTTATCCAACCTGTGTACATAGCTCAAAGCTAAGCACTGAAAGGGAATGAATGCTGTTTATTCCTATGATGGAGAACATAGCGGGGAGCCACTTGCTCATTCTTCCCCCTTATGAGAATAGCCATGTGTGTAAGGTACTCGTTCATTCCTCTGTCCCTGGAAATGATCTTCATCCATGGGACATCTTTAGGAGTCTTTAGTTTGTTTCTTATTGTGCTTGCATCAACTCTAGTGTATTTATAAAACATTGAGTCTCACATTTACTGCAACTTTCCCTGTAGCAGAAACAATCACTGCCATTGAAACACATTGATTCAGACTATTCTCCACCAGGGAATGTTTAAGTGAAGGTCAGATTCACTGTTTTATAAATAACCCCCTAATTGTCTCCTAAAAGATATATAAACCCTGATTTTGTGCTGCTTTGGCTATTACTAGTCTCTTGATTATGGTATTTTTTGAAAATGCCATTATTGTGGGCTGAACCAGGATCTTGAAACGTGACCTACATGCCCGTCGGCTTGTCAACATGTTCGTAGAATGGGATGAAAGTCCATGCAGACTTATAAAAGTTTACTGATTGGCTCTTCCTTACTCTTTTCATAGCTGGTGTTTTAAATACTGAGCCTACAGACCACACATTGCTGGCAACCTTCCATCCCACTCTTTAAATTAAAAATAAACCATTCTTCCTTCTAACCTGATTTATGCAAACTAGGCCAGCTAAGTGGTCTGTGACTGCTTAACCAGCTGAATCCCAATCAATAGCACTTCAAATAGTTGCCTTATTATCCCTGCTCTTCCACCAGGGAAAAATATTCATGCACACAAAGCAATCTTCTGTTTGCTTCATTAAGTTAATTGGAATTAAGACATTGTTTTTGTGTTTCTGTGCCACGCTATATGGCCATTTCTGCAAGGGTTTTTTTTAACCTTTTTCAGTCTGTCTTTTTATTTCTCTAAATTGACACATTTATTTTTATCATGTATATAAATAATCTTCTGGTTTCCAATACCTTATTGTTGTCCTTTATTAAAAAGGTCTCCTTGCTCCTGCTGCATTTTTCATTATATAAAAATAATTAAAAGGGAACACCAGGCAGATATGAAAGATACAAATTAGCACAGTTGTGTAATTAATATTACAATTATAAATGGGTAAAAAAAAATGATTTGACTTAGTATCAGGCTCTTGTGATGTTTCTGCAGCAGAACTCATCAAAGGGAAGTGCTTAGAAGCAAAGGAGCCACCAGAATGAAGAACTCATTAGTGTGTTGCTTCTCTTTGCACTGTCCAGCCTCAACAGGATGAGGACAGGGTAAAAATAATAGCTGTCCTGCAGATTCAGGAATTTACTT
Source organism: Pyxicephalus adspersus (assembly GCF_032062135.1). Taxonomy (NCBI): domain Eukaryota; kingdom Metazoa; phylum Chordata; class Amphibia; order Anura; family Pyxicephalidae; genus Pyxicephalus; species Pyxicephalus adspersus. Next base: position 11,256,925 of record NC_092862.1, on the reverse strand, counting down.
AGGTTTAAATTAGACTATTTCAATTTCTATTTTTCAGGTGTGCCAGCAATAAATTGATCCCTTCATGATAATCCCAGTGCCACATCAGACCTATAATTCTTGCAATCAACAAAATTATGTTTTCTGTTGATTAAGAGCTGTAACTATGAATCTTTGGGGTGTGGGACAGGGTCATATCAGACCTCTGCAGTGCTTTTACCAAGAGATTTAGGATTCCTTATTTACTTAGGGCTCTATTAATAAAGCAAAGAATCTGATAATATTATTACCAGTAATTATATAGTGCCAACATATTACATATATACAGTTAGGTCCATAAATATTTGGACAGAGACAGCTTTTTTCTCATTTTGGTTCTGTACATTACCACAAATAATTTTAAATGAAACAACTCAGATTCAGTTGAACTGCAGACTTTCAGTTTTATTTTAGTGGGTTGAACAAAAAGATTGCATAAACATGTGAGGAACTAAAGCCTTTTTTTACACATTAACTTCAATTAGTGGGTTCAAAAGTAATTGGAAAATTAACTAAAAGGCTATTTCATGGGCCGGTGTGGGCAATTCCTTCATTATGTCATTATCAATTAGGCAGATAAAAGGCATGGAGTTGATTTGAGGGAGAGGGGTGCTTGTATGTGGAAGATTTTGCTGTGAACAGACAACATGCGGTGAAAGGAGCTCTCCATGCAGGTGAAACAAGCCATCTTGCATGGTGGCTCAGGGGTTAGCACTCCGGCCTTTGCAGCAAAATGTTATGAGATATTTTAATGCATCATAAGAACATTTTAAAGGAAAAGAGAGAAGAGCATAGCTCCTAACTGTCCCCGATTTGTAGGGATTGTCCTGCTTTTAAATGCCAATTCCTCTGTCTCTCTTTTCTACTAAGTGTTTCTTTTTTTGGGTGGATATGTTCACTTCTACAGAAACATATTATTTAAAATGCCAAGAAAAATTGCAATCAGGCAGGTTTTATTTTACAATAAAACATTCTTACCTGTCTGTTTGCATTCTCCTGAGACTTTTTTGTATAGGAAGCACATTCATTTAAATAGCAGTCCACCTAGAAGTGGAGGGACTTCTATTTCTAACAATGCACACCATGGTGGTGTGTTATCATGTATTGTGGTCACCACAATGGACATCTACCATTAAGATGTTTTGGGTACAATTTAGAAGAAATGTCAGCACATGACATGACCAGGTTACCACACAAATTGGAAACCATTGCATGGATCGGTGCATTGAGTGCTTACCTTACTTTAGATATATGAAGTATTGCACTGACTGATTAAAACATTGGAGTTCTTAATTTGCATTCTTTTTTTGCCAGTGCTTCAAATTAAGACAACCAACAAAAAGCAATGGAGGCTTACACATTCTTCCATCAGAGGTTACTGGCCATTTGTATGGAGGAAGGGAGATGGGAAGGAAAGGAAAGGGCAGGGAAGAGAAGTGAATATAAGGAAGTAGAAGGGAAGAAGGAAGAGAAGAAGAAAAGGAAGGGAAGAGAAAGGAAGAAGAGAAGATAAATGAAAAAGGAAATGAAGAGAATGGAAGAATGTATGATAAGGTAGGGAGGATAAGTGAAAAAGAAAAGAAAGGGATGGTAGAAAGGAAAGAAAGGGAAGGGAAGAAGAAAAGGTATATCAGGGAAGAAAACAAATAAGGGAAGGGAGGAAGAAAGGGAAGAAAGAGATGAAAAGGAAGGGATGAGAGGAGGAAATGAAAGAGAATGGAAGAAATAAATTAGAGGGATGGAAGGAAGAAATGAAAGGGAAGGGAAGAAATAAGTGAAAGGAAAGGAAGAAAGTAATGGAAGCAAATGGAAGGGAAGATAGAAAGTAATGGAAGGGAAAAGAGAAATAAATGGAAGGGAATAAAGAAGGAAATGAACAGGAAGAGAAGAAATAAATGAAAGGAAGAGGAAGAAAGAAAGAAATAAAAGAGAAGAGAAGACAAAATGAAAGGGAGAAAGAAATGAAAGGGAAAGGAAGAAAGAAAGAAGTTAAAGTGAAGGGAAGAAGGAAATGAAAGGAAAGAAAAGAAAGAAATTAATGGGAAGGGAAGAAATAAATGAAAAGAAGGTGAAGAAAGAAATGGAAGGGAAAAAAGAAATTTACATGAATGGAAAAAAGAAAAAAATGAAAGGGAAGTGAAGGAAGAATTTCTTCACATATTACAGGGAGACTTTAGTAGCCTTTATACTATAGAAATGTTTTATCCCATAAATGACATTCTGCGGATACACAAAAGAAATATTTTATTTCAGAGGTTCCAAGCAGTGAGCTGATTTCTTAGTTGCAGTTTTACTTTTCATTTAATTTTTTCCTTGATGAAATACTTCACTGATTTATTCCTGATTTAATTATTTTGTTAAATGAAATTGCTCCTGCGTTTCCCTTCCACTCGAAAATTACATTAAAAAAAAAATGTTCATTTTCTGAGTTCTTAATTACGCGGATGCAGCAATACCTGGCACTATTGTCACTCTGGGGTAATAAACAAATAAATAGCAATATTAAAGCTTTGAATGGCTAGGATAGATTTCCATTATGAATATAATGGCAGTAGTAGTGTCCCATGTTAATATCCCTGCACTGATTAGTAGGGATAACATTGTGAAAATGCGGAGTGTTGCTGATATTGTGGTGATTGCAGGACACTTGAATCATGGGGCCGTGGAGAGTCTTTATTCTAAGTTAATGGAATTAGACAAATTTAACAAGCTGGCTGCCTTTGATTGGACCAGGCACCATGCAGCTTTATTAATGCATATTATAATTATGCTTTTTTAAAACTGGAACATAAACATGCATGCTCAGATTGCTTGAGTGTGGATTTCTGTGCCTATAGGGGTGACAGGGGCTGCAGTCACATACTTTTAAAACCTGTAGATTCTGGAAAAAACAAGAGTTGAGTATGTTCCAGATTTTTCTTTTTTACTCTGTTGCAGTCTGTGGCCAAACCTGCCACTTTACTACAGTCGTGACCCCCTAAATAGGCCGGAGCATATTCTTCTAGGATATTGTGCACCCAGCAGTTTTCACA
>NC_092862.1:11222258-11252135 GCF_032062135.1 Pyxicephalus adspersus | reverse complement strand
TTTTTTTTAGTTTACTTCCGTTTTAAATGTTATGTTAAAATTATAGGAGTCCGCCCTTATCTTATTGGATGATCTTGAGTGCTCTGATAATAAAATCTCCATTCCAGAATTTCCAACTTTCTTCCCATCCATCTGAAAGTCATAGGTGTACCCACCCAATGTTAATTGTTTAATATCCTCATATTACATCTTCCGTATTGCAAAATAGAAATCCATCATAAAGATTGGAGAATAAAAGTAGTCAGTAGACCTAAAAAGTAATTGCAGTAATGTTTATTAGTTTGTCCAAATTGCCAGCAAGACATAGGACCACGGCAATAGACTACGGAGCTGCAGTTAAATCAGTTCTTTTATCCTGGGCTGTTTGGATTTGAAATGCCCTTTAACTCTGTAGAATTTACAAACTTCATTCACATATTTTTGCTTTAATAAAATGGCAGTTTGCAGCTGCAGATGGTGGCGGTAAATATGTATTATGTATATTGTTTCTTTATATTTCAGAGTAATGGAAATAAGAATTATTTATGGGTAAACAGTGCCTCCGCTGTGCCTGCCCCAATAAAATCTCCGGTATTTCAATATTTGCCCACAACATGTTGTGCCTTTCTTGGCACAAACATAAAAAATTGTTTTTGTATTTGTCTTTGAGATTAGAATACTGAAACTTTACATCTGCCCAAAGTTTAGCTCTGGGCATAGTGTATTCCTATGTATTGCATCATTTTTTTTGGACACCAAGGCAGGAAAATTTGCATTTGTTTTTTCTAGTATTCAGTATACTTGCCTTTTTCAGATGTGTTTAGGAGACACTGCAACATCTCTCACAGGCCATTCAATTATCCCTAATGCAGTGCTACTATCTTCAAGAAGTTGGGGTGCATGGGGCTTGAACTCATGGTATATCCTAGGTTGAGTGAAAAGGACTGAGGGTATCTTGTGGCAGGGAGGAGGTAGTGCAGAAAGCAGTTCTCAAATGAAGGTGAGTATTTGAGTATTGCAACCCCTGCTTTTCTTACTATTATTATTTTTATTACAAAAGAAGCAGCGTAAGACTCCTTTGCCACAAATTTTTTTCCATGCTTGTTAGATGGTACACTGTAAGTCTCTACACAATTCCATGCTAGGGCAAAATTACTCCAATCAAGTGACCAAAGGTTTTGAACAGGGCATAAGAGCAGGAACAAATGGAAGTATTGGGACTGGATGGGATTACTGATATTACAACACTGAAGGTGGTAACTTTGTCATAATCTAAAAATATATACCGGTATTACAAAAGGGCAAAATATACTAGGGATGCATTTAGTGGTATACTCATGTTGTTGGACCAGACATATAAACAAATACATAAAATAAATAATTTGCAGTATATTCTTGAATGCTAATCAAATAAAAAACAAGGTGCCTACTTCTACCTAAAAAAAGAGGAAAACCACAATGACTCAAGTATAAACCTAGGGCACAAAATGCGTCCATCACTGGTAGAAATGAGCAGACATTGATTTAAAGGGGAACATATTACTATCACATGAGCTTGGTTTATTTTTTCCTCTTTTTACATGTTAAAAAGTATTTTGTACTTTTGAGTTAGTTATGGTGCTCTTAAATGATTGACTGTATGTTATTGTTGGCCTCCAGTAGATGGTGTTGTATCCTCATGTAAAGTGTGTAACAAACACTAATTGAGATGATAAGAGTTTGTTATACACTTTACAGTTTACACAAGGACATGTGCTATTTCGGGGGCTGAATTTAAACTGAGAATCTTTTTCTAATGGCATTTCAGGTACAAAAAAATGGTTTATACCTGAGTATATATGGTATGTATTTTAATATCATATCATGAATCTTGTAATGTGTTTTACAATGAATCAGAGATAAAAAGACAGCACTAGGAGCCAATCAGGTACACTACATGCACAAATACAGAAAAAAAACACACTGATTGAAGGAAATAGCAGAGGGATGACATTACCAGTGATCTTCTGATCCTTCACTGTCCAATCAAAGGCTTGAGGCAGTGAAATGTCCTAGCTTTGTTTACTGTAGAAAAGTCAGATCACGTGGCTGGCATTATTCTTTAAATCTTAGGATGGAAAGAAAATGAAAATCCATTTTCAAGTAAGACATGCTGTTCCGATAGCTGTTCAGAAGCTTTGATATCACTGAGTTCCTTCTTTAGGTATACTGAGAGATTAAAACTGAACAAAGGCATTGTAAACAGACAAAATGTAAATAGGATAATGAAAAACGTTAAATGTAAATACATGGAACTGGAAACCGAATGAATGAAGAGGGCCAAACATGAGCACTGGAGTGTAAAAAGTCATGAAGTCTGACCTGACACAAGTAATACATGGATATTATTTTGCATACGGTGTCAGAAATTGTTCCCATAGCTTCTAACACTCCTTGGTTTCGAGGGACTATCCTTATTTTTAGAACATAACCACTCTGACCCTCTTTATGACCTTGTGTTTAAAAAATAATATTAAAATAAAAAGCCTAATAGCCTCAAGCAAAATACACTACACAATTCATGCCATCTACATGAATGAATTGATTATTTTGAGTACAACATTTGTACTACATTTTTTGGCATTTACATTCTGTGTGGTTTGTGGAAAAGGGGTCCTGTGCTACCAATTTTTTTGCTAAAACCTGTCCATCGTTTCTTTCCCTGAAAGCTGGGAAGAATGTATATTCCCAGGATGCTGCGAAAAGTCCCTATTGCCTGTCATGTGATGTCACAGCGGCCTTTGATTGCCCAGGGATGTCACAAGACCCCTTTTGCATGTACAGTGTTACCATATGTCCCCTTCACCTGTCCAGTGATATTATAGGTCCCCTTCACCTGTCCAGTGATTCTGTAGGTCCCCTTCACCTGTCCAGTGATATTATAGGTCCCCTTCACCTGTCCAGTGATTCTGTAGGTCCCCTTCACCTGTCCAGTGATATTATAGGTCCCCTTTACCTGTCCAGTTAAGTCCCCTTTGTCTGGTATTTGATGTCACAGCTCCCCTTCACCTGTCTAGTGATGTCACAGGTCCCCTTCACCTGCCTAGTAATGTCACAGGTGCCCTCCACCTGTCTAATGATTTTACAGGTTCCCTTTGCCTGTCTAGTGATGTCATACCCTCCCTTTGATTGTCCAGTGATGTCACAAGACCCTTCACTTGCCCATTGATGTTACAGGTCCCCTTTTGCATGTACAGCGATACCATAGGTCCCCTTCAGCTGTCCAGTGATATTATAGGTACACTTCACCTGTCCTTTGATAATATAGGTCCCCTTCACCTGTCCAGTAAGTCCTCTTTGTCTGGTATTTGATGTCACAGGTCCCCTTCACCTGTCTGGTGATGTCACAGGTCCCCTTCACCTGTCTAATGATTTTACAGGTTCCCTTTGCCTGTTTAGTGATGTCATACCCTCCCTTTGATTGTCCAGTGATGTCACAAGACCCTTCACTTGCCCATTGATGTTACAGGTCCCCTTTTGCATGTACAGTGATACCACAGGTCCCCTTCACCTGTCCAGTTACGTCCCCTTTGCCTTTCCAGTGATGTCACATGATTTCTTTGCCTGGACAGAGATGTCCCAGGTCCTCTTCACCTTTCCTGCATGCCGCAGACCATTGTAATGAGGTGACCCCATTCTCTGCAGAATATTCCTGTGGATCCTGTGGGCACACAGAAAGTAGGGTGAATCATTTTACACACCTTGCTTGGAAAACAGCTTTCAGTTTTACTCATCTGCAATTACAAACCTAAGAAACACAATCTAATTTAATGAAATCATTATTATAAACAATTAGTGGATCCACAGATACTAATACAAGGATATTCACAGGATAATACTAGTACAAGTCCAGATATTTATCCTAGCTTTATTTTAAACTTGAGTCTTTAATAAAAACAGATGAAACAAATGAAGACAGCTGAGTATCGTTTTTTAAAACCTGATTTTTTTTAATGCCAGTAGTTACCTGAACTTGACTTGGCAACAATGACTTGCAGTCTATTGTACAACACAGCACAAGGAGCCAATTAGGCGTGCATGTCATGTGCTAACAATAAAAAAGCTGATAAGAGGAAAGAGAGATCAAAGTGACATAAGTGAGAGAGAGGGATAAGATCATCAATCTGCTGCTTTTCCTTTTATTGTCTAGTATGAGAATGGAGGAAGGACAAGACCTGTGTTACCATATGTACTCAGGCACAAACAGATATTTTTGATGCAAAAGATGAATCTTAGTTAATACTTGTGTCACATCAGTAGATGGCGCTGTGTCCTCATGTAAAGTGTGTAACAGACTCTTGCCATCTGAGTTTGATACACACTTAACATGAGGACACAGCACCATCCACAGGTTGAAATAAGCACCTCCAGTTTTATATTTGTATCGGTTTTCTATTGAAGTATATGAAATACATAACTACCACAAAGACAAATTAGATCCCCTGCCTTGATAAACAGGGATGTAATGTGTAACAGAGCTGTGTAAATCTCAATCTGTTCAATTTGCATGTAAAGCACTTTCCTTGTATGAATTTATCCAATGTATAGAGCTGTTTGCCTGGAGTTCAGCCTTATATATACAATTCCTGATTTTCTTGACTGTCTTTAAGGAAATGTAATATTCCTCTTTACTTGAGGAGTTTATGACAGCTTTAGGATACGTCTTTATAAAATTTGCCTCGGAGTCATCTCAGGCACCAAGCACATAGGAAGTCAATTTTTCAAGGAATGGTAGGGGTCAGTTATTTGCTTCCTAGATGTTTATATACTAATTAAAAACCAGCAAGAGTATCTATCAAGTGACAGTGAAGTGAGTGATGCTATTCATGTCCTAACACGCCAAAACATTCCCCGTAATTAAAGCGCAGTACGTCCCTCTTGCATCAGAGCGAGCAGAGCTGAACATAAACACATCTGACAAAGTCACCGGGGATTAGGAAGCAGAATTCGGCAATACATATGGTAATGAGGTAATTTAAGACGTAACGCGCAGCGCTCTTTGAAAATGCAATTTTCACGGACTGTACAGGCATCCTCCCAATATGCGCCATTAGGGAGAGTTATGAGGGATCCAAAAACTTTTTAATGACATTTTAACATTTTTATATTAGGCAGTTAATAAGATTGCTGCCTGAGCCGCCGAAAATGTTAACGGTGGTCCCTCCTATAAATAGAAATGGCGAGGCATGCGTTATAGCAATTTCCAGTTCCCGGTTAGAAAATTAAAGTGAAAAAAAAGAGAAGAAACTGCTGAAAGTGCTGAAAATAAAATAAATGTTATTAATATAAATAAAAGAGGCTGATGGCGGGATTAATACAGCAGTTAAAGAAATTGTTTGAAATGTTTGTTCAAAAGCGGTAAACAGTGCGTGGGGAATAAAAGCTGAGTGATTTAAGTGAAAACAGAATGAATGTTGTGACACATTTATATTGTCTGCACCTGCATAGAATCAGAGAAAGAACAGCTGCAGATAACATATATGTACAGCACGGAGGGATACTGAGCGGTGACATTTTATATTTAGCTATTTTATATCAAAGCAGACGACTAATAGGTTGTGAGTGCAGCTTGTAAGGAGCCAGCCAGACTATTTCTGTAAATTTATATATATATACAGTATGTAATGGCTTCAGTATCCTTCACTTTTTTCAATTTTTCACTTTTTTCAATTTTGTTGTGGAGCAGCCTGATGCCAAAATTATTTAAAATTCTTTTTTTTTTCCTAATATTCTACACTGAGTACCCCATAATGACAAAGTAAAAAACAGATTTTTAGACAGTTTTGTAAATTTAATTTAAAAAAAAATGAAATATCATAAGTATACAAATTGCATAAGCATTCAGACTCTTAACTTAGTTATTAAGATTATTATCTTGTATTTATATAGCGCTGACATAATACACAGTGCTTTATAAAGTCCATGGTCATATCCTTTAAAGTAGCTCACAATATAATGTTGCTACCATCATCAAATGTCATTAAACAGCCTAAAGACCAATTTCGGGGGAAAGCCAATTAACCTAATTGCATATTTTTTGTAATTCTTAGTTGAAGTTTCACCCTTGAGTCTCTTTGGGTGATGATACAACAAGCTTTGCAGACCTGGAATGGGGGATTTTCTACCATTCTTTGCTAATCCTCCCAAGCTCAGTCAGGTGGGATGGGGACAATTGGTAGACAGCCATTTTTAGGTCCTTCCAGAGATGTTCGATAGGGTCAGAGCTTTGTCTGGACAACTCTGTTGTCCCTAAGCCATTCGTGTGTTGTCTTTGCAGTGTGCTTTGGGCCATTGCCATGTTGGAAGGTGAACTTTCGGCCATGTCTGAGCTTCTTTAAGAAACCAGTGCTGCGGTGTGAGTGACACCAAGGTGCCAGCCTCTGGGAGCCACCCATAATTGCTCCATCCCAAGCAGGTCTAAACCTGCCCCAAGTGTGTCAAAGCCAACCATACCAACTCAAAGACCCCCAATGAATCCCATGCTGTTCTCTAACTATTCCTCAAATTATATTCCAAACACTTAATCCTTATATAAACCCTAACAAACACCAACCCCAACTCTGAATGGTAATCAATAAATTAAATTCAGAATCATCCCTGAAATGGGGGTTTCTCCATCAGGTGGGTATTTTTTTGGTGAGATCTTCATCAGTAGCTTATGGTAATAGCACAATGGCAGCTATATTTCAGTGAAACTCATACAACCAGTGACTGTGGTCGTGTCCCCAACTTCATCTCCTTCTTGCCATTTATAAACATACAGCCCCAGGCTTTCTATTATGAATGCATGTCATAGCCCTCCTCTTCTTTTGGTATTGTCTAATAATGTCTTTGTTGGTCCATCCCCTTCACCCTTTAGCTTCCTACATTCCCATTACTGTAGCTGCTGGAGCAAACACAAAGGGAAATACTGACTTGAGTGCTTCTGGGGCTGCTGAATTTACATCCATGATGGTGGCAAACAGTAAAAAATTTTCAATCCTTTTGTATATCTGCAAAATGAGGTTTTACAGAAGAATACTGTGTATATAATTTATGTGCAAATGTATTCCTATGTAAAGACTGTTTTGAAACAAAACGCTTTGAATCAGGGTTCTTCTTAACCAGCACCCTAATTCTTAGCCTTAACTTGTGATCTGGTTGTGCAACCTCTGTACAATCTTCTTATATTAGGCCTGATTTAATAAAACTCTCCAAGACTGGAGAACTTACATTTGCATCGGTGAAGCTGGGTGATCCTGCAAACCTGGGATGGATCTGGTCCAGGATTGAAAACATTTGCTAACAAATATCAAATGACTTGTACAAAATCTATTCCAGGTTTGCTGGATCACCCAGCTTCACTGATGAAAGTGTATCCTCTCCAGTCATAGAGATCTTTAATAAATAAGGCCTATTATGTGACCACTGAGGATCCTCCCAAACAACCCGTTTAGCTTGTATACAACATGGTAGGACCTTCTACTACATAGTTCTTAACATTACCTAGCCATGAATCTTAATGAAACATTCTACCATGGGTAACTAAAGCTTAGATGTCCAGACCAAATTTAGCTGCATCATGTAACTATATCTTTATAATATTGTGTAAGTTTGACAGTGGTGTCTGAAAACTACTGTACACGGACGGGCTCTCCTAGTTCCTTTCTCCAGCATGAATCAACATTCTCGTGATGGGGGGTGGGGTAATATGTAAGGTAAATTGAAGTCCTAAAATGTTTATTAATGAAGTAACCCATACAGGAACAAATTCCGTTTCCTGGAGCCTGAAGCATTGGCACCAAGTCCTAACAATCCTGTGCCAGTGTCAGCACTGAAAACCACCATTCTATAAAAAACAAGGGCCCCAATGTCTTAAAATGATGAACTAATCTTTACTGTTTCTCTGTATAGTCAGGCATTGTTCCCAGAATAATAATACTTTCTATTCTGGGTGATGGAACCCAAAGTATTTGGAGAGCTTTAGGTGGGGATAATCCTCTGGTGCTAGGGTCACCATCTTACCTGGTGGACAGACTTTATTATAGGTAAATATTATGGCCTTGTAGACAATAGAAAGGGCTCCAGGGTTTATGGCTACTAGGAATTATATTAATTTTTGTTCTGGGTCTTGACACCTGAAGGATTTGGGGAGCTTAGGTTGGGCATAGTCTTCCAGTCCTAGGAACCATTTTACCTGGTAGCCAGACCTCATTTTTAGTCTTTACTGTGCACAGGTCTTTATATATGTGAGCTGGTTGATGCCCGTTTCTTTGACTTGATCACGAGAATCTCTTGTTGTGTGAAAAGGCTGACTGCTTACATGAACACTAAAAAACTACATATGCCACATTTTTTGTGGGAACACATTTGGAGTACCCTAATATTAGGAAATGACTAGTAAGTGGCTTAGATGAGCAGATATTTTGTTTAATTTAGGATTTACACTTGGCTTTACAAAGCCCACACGGATTGAAAATGTGTTTACTTCTTTTCTTCTTGCTAAATTCAAGTGCAGAACAAACTTGCTTGGATTGTCCTTGGGAATTTCGAAACTTGTACATGATTTACTGCTGCCAACATCTGTCAAGTCTGTTCCCTTACACACATATATAATGTTTTTGCTTTTTTAGAATAAAAAGAATTTTTTGTCTTCAGATGTATTCGATTATGTCAATGCCTCTCTATATAACTCATTGCCCCCAGTGCAATATTTTCCTTGAAGCACTTTTTGTGTTCCTAAAGGAGTCATGCTTTATAGGGAATATTGGCCACCTGCAAGTGTTCACTTTTTCTTGCCTACATAGCTAGAAAATCAATCAATGTTTCTTACACAGCAAGGAAATTTGCATTCGGGGATTTTCTTTTTATCTGGAATTCTTTAGCTCTCAATACCAGCAATTGATTCTTTTTTTCATGCAAAGTTTTTGTAGGGCTTTTCAGCTACTGTTAGAATGTGAACACAGAACAAAGTAAATAAACAAACAGAGATTTGTTTTTTTTTGTTTTATTCATGAATATGGTGCACTCGGGGTAAAGACTAAAAACTTGGAGCACATAGGTGATGATATCAGTTCCCCCTGTGAACATGATGCATGATATTTGTATGTTCTTGCTGTGTAAGTATAAATTAGGGTAGGACAGCAGTGTGAAGAGCACTCCATGAAACCTATTCTAATCTCCATGAGAATAGATCGTGTGCACAAAAATATTAGATGGAGAACAGTACAATAGCATTCCTATGTTTCAACAGCATAAGACCTAATGATTCATAAACCTGGAACATAGGTTCAAACTACTTTTTTTCTAGTTTTGGACAAGTTAGATTTAGTGTTGTTCCAACATTCCTTTTTTAAGCTCAACCAACATTTTATAATGTTTGGCCTAGGTTATAGACTCACCTTACAAACTGCATAAATTACATTTGGGATATGTGCACAATAGGCATCTGACACTTCTGTTCATTAGCAAACAGTCATTGAAAACCATGGAGTGCATTTGGCTTGATACTGATACCACCAGCTAAGAAGAACATGTATATGGTGGCCAGGATTTGATCAGCTGGTGGATCTGCCCCTCTGATGATCACCAGTCATTAAAAATGTTTAAAGCATTTACAACCCATTTTCTGCTAACAATTTTATTGGTGGAGAGCGAAAGTAGCTACACACTGCACATTGAAAAGCTACCCAAAGTTCTCTTGAAGTGTGCTAAAGTTAGCTTAGAACCAAATGTTCTGAAATCCGAGCAGCAACCCTAATCAGGGTTTTTATTTCTCATTTCCTACCAAAATGATACACCAATAGACAATTTGTTTGTATTAAAAGCTAAAGAATTAATGATGCTAAGAGAAAGAGGGGATGATAGAGTAGAGAGGGCAAACTACATTGCCCAAGAAAGAATATTCAATCATACAAAGAAGTACCCCCCAAATGAGTAGTCGGGACTTTAGGTGCCCTAGTTAATAAACTTAATAATATTGGATCATAACTATTTAAAAAAATGAAAAATGCACTTTGCACAATACCAAGTCAAAACTCAAAATGTGCTAAATATTTCTCCATGGTTGTTTGAGTATGCAAAAAATTTATTATGACAGCAAAGTGAGATCAATTTATCTGAGCCCAACTTTCATTAATGATGTTCAACTGAAAGAGGTAAGTGCATATAGACCAAGTGTCCACATCATTCAATGGCTAAGTCTTCATAAATTGGAGAAGTGGTCTGGCAACCATCCACATGGGGCTAACATGCAGACCAACATTGATTTTGAACCTTGCACTATCCCTTACCTTTAAGGTAGCTCCGCAAGCCACTGAGCACTCTTTTTGATGCCTTTTTTAGTTAATTAAGTATAATCCAACTCATCAGTTTATATCCATGTCCTAATGAAGCATTGCTTGGCACTCTGTGAAGCTTGTTGACTTGATGTGTTGTGTCCTCTTGCTTTTTGATTTGGGTTTTCACCCATATGTGTATTTTGTTGTTGTTTTTTATTAGTTATGATCTGATAAAAATAAAAAAAATAGTTTATGGTTTTATATTTTGACTCAATAACATTGGGGAAGCCAGGAAGTCCCAGCTACTCCTATCTTGGGGGTACTACTTTGCATGTAAACTTGTTTTAATGATCTTACAAAGCTTCCTTCTTTAAGTCTACAGATCAACAATATAGGCATAAAAAAGTCAGAAGAAACTCACAGCAAAAGCAAAGCCACAAAGTGCATAAAGAATAAAAACCCTAGTCAAGTTTTCCTTTTCAAGCCAAGAAATTCACCCTTTCTATACGTCCTGGTGACCATTGCATACAGTACAGTAAGTGTTGGGTAAGATGTAATGATGATTTTTTTGGAATGAAATTGAAGTTATCATTAGAAAAAAGGTGGGGGAAATCATCCAAAGGACACATGTGTTTGTCCCACTTGCAAGGGTGCCACACAGTATGGGAAGATTTCCCAATCAGGACACATATTGCATTACAAATACATAGGTCCCCATTCCTTGTTTTTTTAGTTTTGTCTGTTTCTTATGTCTTATTAATGCATTTTGTGGTGTAGCTGCCTTGTCAAAGACATAACACTACAACTAGATCAGTCTCTGGTTTCTTTTTCCACTTTGCATGCCGTCATCGTTCATGCAGCTTTTTTTCTGAGTTGAAATGTTTGTATAATATAACAAACTTGTTTTACTACATGCAGCATCCACAGCAAAACTCATTACTGCCACTACGCCGCTTCAGCAAATAACATTTGCCAAACTGTCAGTGACCTCTTCAAAGGCTCAAAGAAAATTCACCCAGTCCAGGAAAGCTTTCATCTTTACAGATGCTGTGATTTATTATCCAACTTCGAATCGACATGGACTAATATTGATAAATAGTTCTTGCAGCTGTCCGGTACATTTTGTAGCAGTGGGTCATTAATTTGTTGTACAGATGGAACGTTTGGGATGAAATGCATGACTCAATCATGTGCCAAGGCATGCAGTATATGGGATATACCAAGACACTTGCAATACCGTGCTTAATTGCTAGGAGTCACTAGAAGTTCAGGGAGGGGCTCAGTGCCTTAAACTATAATCAAGGGGGACTACATTTTGAATGTGATTATTCACCATAGTATTGACCTAATGAAGTATTGTTTGGCTTTTTCTAAAAATAGAACACAGAAGAGGTTTTCTTTCAGACTAGCTCTCTCTTATATAGGCCAACTAAATTAATATGCATTGTAAGTCACTTGTAAAAGTAACCTTTATTTTTGCATGTATTACCTTTCAAAGAGAACATATTATTCCCCCTGACAATGCCCTTTCCAGAAGGATCTGTGTTTAGCCATCATTCAGGGTCACTTTCTTGACCAAGACACTGATCATGTAAATTTTGTGTCTTTGTAATCCTTTGCTGTATTCACAAGTCTTAATCATAAAGAAAATTGCCTGATCCGCTTGACTTGTATATTTGGAAACACAGTGGAGTTCTTGCCAATATGCAAAATAAAGAGAAGATAGACTCCTTAAAGTTACTGAAAGATACACTTTAAGGGGTACCATGGACAGGCAGGGATGATAACTTGCTCCACAAAATCATTAACCTGTGTATCATTTTCAATGTCAGCTCTTAAACCCTGTAAACAACAGTCATCGTTTTAGACAAGCAGGTAAAACTAGTCTGGTAAACCCATGAAAATGAGCCAAGAGCTCCCTAGTGCATGACTGGAAATAAAAGTGTGTATATATATATATATATATATACAGCTATGGTGTATAAAGTGGAACTAAACTCTTACCCTTCTAATTAAACACTGCAGAGTCCTAAATCTTCTGTCTTCTAGGGATATCCTCTTTGGATGCCCATATTGCTGACTGGATGACCTAGATTCTTCCTATATGTTATCCAGAAGATGGGTTCTATTAGGTCCTGAGGATTGCAGTGGTCTGATGATGCCACCACTGGTGGGGGACATCAGACTCATATGAGTTTAAAACTTCAACGTTGGTTGTTAAACCTTGCTGAATTACAAAACCAGAGCAGAAGGTTTCAAAATTTGCCCATAGGTGGGCATTGAGCAGGGAATACTACAGACATTCCCAGATAAAAATTTGACCACAGCGGGAAGCATTTTCTCATATAAAATAAACAAGTTTTGATTAAGTTATGGAACAGTAAGAACAAAAACTAATATATGCTACAATAATAACTAATATTAAAGTTGTGGAGTTTCCAAAAATCCAGTGTTTCCTTTTAATTACCAATCTAGAGATAACTTGAATAAAGTATTTGATTTGAAGTATAGAGGCTTTTCTTTTTGGAATGACTGCCATGCTGATCTATGGACTTCAGTTCTTACTTTACTGTTTTCTGATCCATTTCACCATTCTGAGTCAGAGCCGGATATGACTATAGAAACCAGTAATCTAGTAGTTTAGGAAGCTGATTGGTGGCGTCAGCTTCCATCTATCTCTCAGTCGAGGTTTCCTTTAAGATGTGTGAATTTTAATTATGGCATCATCCCACTAACCGAAACATACTGTCATCCCAGTCAAAGCACTCTCAGCTTTTAAAGTATTTAAAGAAGTTGACAGGATACTGGTGTATTGTACATCCGAATCATAAACACTACGGGATCATAAACTACCGGGAGACAAGTCTTCTTAAATAATTCATCACAACTTCTCAGTTTGTCAACATCTAGACAGTACGCCGTAAACATGAAAAATGATTACAATAAAGCCGAGTGAAAAACAACTCTTCCCATTTGCCTGACTTGCAGGAACAAAGAATTAATGTGATTAGTAGTTTGGAGCCGTAAAGATTTGCTTCTCTTGACAAAAGTGCCGTGCAGGTTCCATTCTACGTTGCTTTACTGCCAGTAATGACGAGGGATTTCTGAGTGGCTCAGGCCAGATTTTAAGATTACTCAGAAAGTATAATTAGAGGTATGTGGATTAATGAAAGGCCTTAAAAAGTAATCTGTGGCGTGACTTGATAATCAGGTTTTCTATCTTAACCTCAATTATCCCTGGGAAGACAGGAATCAGTGGTATTAATAAAAATGCATGTGAATTATAAATTTCCAGGTGCCCGAAGGAAGTCTACAGACCAGCTTAGAGCTTGTTCACACAGCCATGATTGAGAGTAGGGATACATTGCTATTATATGCTTGCATCATGGGTGCGCATGAGCATGTTCCTATATGTACACATTGCAGTCACATTCCCATAGACACAGTCACATAATAGTATACTAATAGTGAATTCATGCAGTGTAGTCCAAGTTTGCTCTGCACATTGGACGTCTAAATACTTTTAACGCCGTCGGATCTCAGAAGACTTTAAAGTGGAACTATAGTTTCGCATACAAAAATTGCAGACAGAATTTTTATTGCAGGTAATTTCCTTTCCCTTTCCTTTAACATACTTATTTGTCTGTTCACAATCTTCTTTCCGTAGCATGAGCAGCCCTATGTAAGATGCCGGGGTGTGGCAAATATCCATGAATGCCACGGGGCTCCTGGGACTGAATGAAGTCTCGTGTGCATGTGCAGGATTTACTTCATCTTGGTCTGGCCAATCAAAATAGCCAAAGTTCAGACTCCTGGAAGAGGAGATAAAATACAGTCACCTTCAATCCCGCAGGGCAGTCTGATCCATCCGGAGGTGTCTTGCATCAGGTCCAACGTTGTCCCGGAATCCATCCCCGAGCCGGTGTCCTGGGTGGAGTCATCTTCTCATCTTTTTCTTGGTTCTTTCTCCTACGTCACCCAACCCCGGTGCGAGATCAGGTGGCGTAGGATTGATAAAAAACTTGCCGATCTCACTGCTCATGCGTGAGATCGATAAATTTCTCTTTTTGCACAGAAAGGCTCCTTCTGCGCATGCCTAAGATGCTCAAGATTGCGCAGAAGGAGCACCATAGAGCCTTGGGGATGTGTGACGTTGGTATTGCAGGAGGCTTTGCTCTCCAATTCATTCTCGATCGCCTAGGTTATCGAGAATTAGGGGGCGTGCTGCACCCTTTTGCAAAAAAACAAACAACAGAATTTTTACTTTACATAAAAGGGTTGTCTATTCTTTTATGTTAATGAAATTTCTGAGTTTAGGTACGCTTTAAGTTTCATTGTATTGGGGTTAAGGAAAATGTAAACGTTAAAGAAAAGAAGACATAGAAAAAGAAGGGGAATTACTATTTAAACTACTGATGAGATTAGCAGTTTATAGGATTCTGACGCCTGGCCAGCCCAGGTCCGGGTAAATTTAGGAGTCAAATTAGAAGAAATTGCTCTGGCTTGCCCCATCAAGTAAATGCCTTGCACCTTGGTGAACCAAACCCCAATAGAGGGCACCAATGTAGATTTCCAAAAAAGGGGAGTCATAAATTTGGTTGCATTTAGGAGGCATAGCATAGGAGAGGCTTTGTATGTCTTGTGACATCTTTTGTATATACAAATCAGGCTTTTGGAGGGAAGGGGATGGATAAACCATTGATCTGTTGTCTAATGTGAATGACCTGTTCCCAATATTGGTGTATCAAATTTCCACCACATGTGGACCATTGTGCTCACAGCCTGGTGAGATCTCCAGCATTCTGCTGAGACAGATGGAAACCATTTATAAAGTGCGTCTGGAGTGGCATACCAATGGGTTAGAACCTTATAAGATATTTATTGTATTCTAGAGCTGATGAAACATTTATGTGCCAATAGACAGGGCCTATGCCACTGAGCATTATAAAATGTTACATTTAGAGTGTTTTCCCAGTCTTCTCTGAACAGGTTATCACTGAATCATTTGGGTCATTTATTAAATAGTACAAATAGGAAACAGAAACACTGAAGTTGACAAAACTGTCTAGGTTTGGTTTGTAGGCAGTTTCTTCAATTTTGCTTAAAGTGTGAGGGTGACCTCTTATAAAAGTCTATAGGGAGTCTCTCATAATCTTGTCACATTCACGGCTCCACTTTTCTAGAGCTGCCCCAACTCTCTGAAATGGTCTTCCTCATTCTATTCGGCTTGCTCCTACTTTCTGCTCATTTAAAAGAGCTTGCCTACCCTTCTTCTTCTGTCTCCTAAACCATTACTACTTCCCACCATTCCATATTTCCCCTCCTATTGTGCATTATTTCCCCTCCTCTTAGATTGTAAGCTCTTCGGGGCAGGGTCCTCTCCTCCTCCTGTGTCACTGTCTGTATCTGTCTGTCATTTGCAACCCCTTTTTAATGTACAGCACTGCGTAATATGCTGGCACTACATAAATACTGTTTATTATTATTAATAACAATAATAATAATAAAGGGTAGGTGGATCTTTCTCAATTTTGTTCATTTGTAGGGCTAATAAGCAATTTATTCTTAAACAACAGGCATAGAAAGCTGGACTCCACCATGGGGGGCATTTACCAAAGTTAATAATCATCTGTTCTGAACATCCAACACACACTGACAATATGGCTGCTATGAGCTTGAATTTTTTTAATTGTGTAAGGGGCTTCAATATCAATGCCTTGACAATAATGGCCCATGTGATGCAGCTGACCGGGGAAAAGCTATTTACAGCATTATAGGTTGGTCTTTGATTCAGTCTAAGAACCTGTAAAACTTTTTAGTATGCCATTCTTGAATTGCCACTCCTATTTGCCATTTTCACATCCTGGAGATTCATCATGAACTCATGGTAGGGTTAAACCCAAACCTCAACCCTAGTTGGCTTTGGTATTACTCATAATATTAATATTACTTATATTAAAAGTTCTATTGAATGAAGTCTTACATGCTAGCTGTGGCCAACATAATTAATTGTTAAAGGATTTATTCCCACTAATGTGTTGTGGTAACGTATGGTAAACATACATTTACCAAGAGTTACCACAATACCACACATTGCATTCCAGTACCATTCATTTAAAAGACACTTTCTCTTACGAGAGCTGCCAGGGCTCTTGAAGAGCATGCAGCATATACACTTTATTTTGCATTAGGATGCATTAAAATATTTTTGCTGTCCTTGACCAGCATGCCATGATGTATTGGGTGACACATAGGAGTCTATTGTTCAGATTTGACAACCATTTGTAAATTCACATCTGTGCCTGTGTCTCCATATTGCCATGCAATGCAGTAGAAAAGAGGAGAAAGAAAGGGAAGCCCCATGAATTTAGGACCCCAATCTCTTTGCCAATATCTTTGGCATTTACTGCAGGGGTATATACTGTAATTCATAATACTATGCCACAAATCAAACATGCACAACACAATTGGACTTTTATTGACAAAGACTTATGGATAATAAAGGAAATGGCATGGCAAGGTAAACTAGACCCAGCTGATGGTAAATGAGCTAAGCTTTTCAGACTTATGAACAAATGAGCTCCTGAGGATAAGATAGGTGTGGTTGAAGCCTATTTAAACAATGGACGCTCCTGAAGTTCAGATGTGTGTCAGACAATACAAATACTATATACAGAAAGTATCACAGACTTCTCACTGTAACATACCATTGTGAAATGAGTTTTTGTTTGCTGACTCTGGGTGTAATCTCTAAACATCTGGAAAAACATATTTATTTTCCACCGGCTCTTATAGGTGAGTCAACTCAGAGCCGGATATTAGTCATTCCATTAGTCATAAGAGAAAAAAAATATACAGAAATGTTTATACAACAAAGCTATCTCATCACTACTCAGTTTAATAAACTTACTGCAGAAATGACATTTCCTTATCTCTGGGTGTGAGAAGGTTTCTCCATTGACGTAGGTAAGGAATGCAGATTTCCTTGGATTTCATGGTCCTGGAATACAGATCATTTTATTCATAGGGCATAACAAATCAGCACTCTTGGTGGCATTTTTAGGACCCTTTAAAAGCGCATTGGTAAAGGAGAACAAGGGCTCTTGGTATTCATTTTGCAATATTAAGATGCAAACAGACTGCAGCCGTTGTTACTGCTGATGTTGCCCCAAATGCCCAACTTTACAGATAACTGCTCCTATATAGTTAAGTACAGATGTTTATTGACCCCCCATCTGCATTTCTTTTGGTATGTAGATATAATTATCATGGCCTGATCCAGCCCCAGTTCTGGTGTTCTGTTGTAAACAATCGAGTGGACCTACTTTTGCGTGGAACGTAGACCAAACTCTTGTTGTTCTCAATGGGACCTGGAGCCAGAAGTCGACCATCACATGACCATTGGTGCAACGTTCAGTTGTTTACAGAGGGGGATCAGGGACACAGAAAGTATATCTGGAAAATGGTGCACCCCAGATGGTACATTCTATTCTTTTTTTAAAGTGGCCCCTCACTAAAACAAATAGTACGTTAAGATTTTCAGAGCTCCCTACCCATTCTAAAGTGATAAAAATATCAATAAAAACAAAAGGGAATTATAATTACCTTACTTCTGTCTTCTGCATTACTGGGGTGTTGTCACTGTCCTTCGGGGTAGATTCCCGTGGAACAGAAAGCAAGTGAGATTAAGCATAATTAAAAGCGCCAAGCCATTTTAAATGTGTCTTCTTGCAAGATGTAGGCTTCCATAGAAATATTCCTAGAAGTATGGTGATGTCATCCTCACCTGGGTGCCACAGATAGGAAATTGTGCTAGTATACCATGAGCTGTGTATAGTAATTATAGAAGGGGGTCCCTAAAGATCTGAAAATTATTTCACGGTGTTTATTAGGTCAAGAAAAGTCGGTCCAGATAATTTTAAAAAGGGGGAGGGGTCAGGGCCTGAGACAAGAAATTAATATACATTTCTAATATTGGTGGAAGGTAGAAGGATAGCCCAGGCA
This sequence comes from Pyxicephalus adspersus, assembly GCF_032062135.1. Classification (NCBI taxonomy): domain Eukaryota; kingdom Metazoa; phylum Chordata; class Amphibia; order Anura; family Pyxicephalidae; genus Pyxicephalus; species Pyxicephalus adspersus. Next base: position 11,233,854 of record NC_092862.1, on the reverse strand, counting down.
AAGTAGAGCTACACCTAGTGCTAAAAAAAAGCCAGGCAAATATTTTGGAGGAGAAGCTGGAACATGGCTTGAATTCCTGTACACATTGGCACATAGTCCTGAGCAGGAAAGCATCTGTAAGGGTAGCTAAGGCAGGGCCACAGGGGACCATGCAAGACAAAGTAAGCCCCCCTAAAAATGAAAAACGAGGTGGTGTGAAGCTTCAAAAAGAAATCAGACATCAAATTGTGCAAATGCAATGTTTTATTTTGGGAGTTAAAAAACACAGGACGGTATTTGGCATTTTGACAAGTCAACAATGGGCCATACTGTTAGCCACTCACAAATGCACCCTCCTGATTGGAAGAAAGAACACAGAGATGGCTACATCAATAATCTGCTGCTCTTTCACTGAACAATAGCAACCTTGACCAAGCTGCACTGCTGACTCCAGTGCTGAAAAACAAATGGTCTGCACCCGGCTAAGGGTCTGACGGACTAAACGGTATTCAAAATACTTTGGCAAGTCATATGGTTCAATCAAATATTCCATTTGTGTATGTAGCAGTTTATCAATTTAAGGATTAAATGAATATTTTAATTGAACATAGACTTTGATCTCTCAGCTTTCATCTGCATCGAATGTAATATGCACGAGCAGACATACAGATATGGAATATGTGTTCAGATTTCATTTTTCCACCCAAAAAAGAACGAGCCAACAAGAGTAAATGGAGAAAGCTTTTAACGCACGCCAAGTTGTTCCCCTTGGAGGAGGTCTGTGCCCTCTGGCTAGGGAGGTAGAACCTCTTTGCCTCTCACGTTCCATATCTCACCGCCACAGCCTGGTATGGCGAGGAGAATTCTTTCATCCAGGCGGGCTGTGTTTGCTCGTACGTACCAGAGCATTCACCTGAGCTGCTGAATAGTTTTGATGGGCCTTGGAAAACCTACGTTGTGTAAAAGAATATGTTCTTTGTTCTAATGGAACATAATAGAAAGGAGAGGATGATGGGTAAGTTGTGGCAGGCAATGCAAACAGCGTAAGTAAAAAATGAAATAAATGCGGCACATAATAGACTCTGAGCAGATACAAATACAACACACAGCTCTATTAGCATTATTCTACTATTCAATGTATTTTTTTTAATACAAGCAATAGAAATACTTGAATCAGAGCTAGAATCAGGTGCAGCCCCTGTACAGCAGAGATGGAGTGCAAAAGGCAGAACCAATCAGATCACGTGCTCACAAAAATCATGCTAATGAGAATGCAAAGTGGAGAGACAGAGCAATGAGCTGCCCAATCAGAGCCGGGGGTGGGTCCTGGAGTGAGTTGACGGAGGACAAATTCCAATAGAAAAAGTTCTGAAAGGGTAATCTCTGGATTGAAGATGAATATTACAGCAAAGCTGATTTTGTTATTTTATCTTTTAATAGACTATGTTTCTGGTATTAGGTTTGAACTTTGCTTTATTGATGTATTCCTGCTTTACTTACCTTCATTCTCATTCTTCTCTCTTGCAGTTGGTAGACAAGCAAGGCTAAATGTAATCTGATGCTGTAGCATCAATTAAAATTCGACAGTCACCCAATCTTACTTGTTCATCTTGTTCATAATGTAATTTAATCCAGCAGAAGTAAATTGGTAAATTGAAAGGAAATGGAAGGCCGTGCAATAGCACACATATTTATTTCCTTATATACCTGTACCCAGGGCTGCCATCATTTCTGGGCCCCATACTTGGTAAAATTTCTGGGCTCCAAAAATTTCAGCATTGGAAACTTCAAGCTCTTTTGATAGAGGTCCAGTATAGAAGTACCCCTTGTTCCCCCACTAATGGCGGCCCTGAAATGATTACGAGCAGATTTTTGTTGCAAAAAAACTTTTACTTCCACTCTAGCACTCTCTGCTGGTAGGGCAAGTACTGACTACTGAGTGCATTGGTTGTACCACTGGTGCCTAATAAACTGCACTGACATTTATAGATTGGAAAGTAGATGTAAGGTTTGGAGCACACAAACAGATCCATTGCTAACTTTGTGATTTAGGAAATCAATCTGGATTAAAAAACTATGAGTATCAAATCTATTTCTGAGACTTAAAGTGGAAATAAAGCTTCACTTTAAAAAGTTAGCATCAGGCAGGTTCTTTATTGCAAAAAGGGACAGAAGATGTCCCTTTTGCAATAAAAATTCTTACCTACCCCATCGCCACCCATGTGTCAAAATTTGCTGAACTGCGCACCCAGCCAGAACTCCTGCACACCTGGACGGGAATTATGGCATCACGGGTAATGATCAGAATATAAAAAAGAAGGAAGAAGGTGGTGGCACCCTGGGAAAGACCAGGGACAAGGGAGTAACATGTATGATTGCAGAGAAGAAGCTGAACCCAAATAATTTTAAAGAGGTCTTTTCATCTTTAAAAATGAAAGCTGATGGAATGATGATACAAACTAATTTGAACCTACAATACTATAAAAAAACATAAAAAAACAAAACTACACTCTGAATCGTCATTTTTAAATATATGATATACAGTATAAGTATATTTTGGAAATATATTACTATACTATAATTTATATATTATTAATATTATATATAATAATAATAATATATTCATTAATAATGTATGCTGACCCCATGCTGAATTCCCCAACCGATTACCTACTGGAGTATCAAAATGTGGGACATTCTTCCATGCTCCAGTTAGCTAATTGGCCTCTTCAGTCAATGAAACAATTTTAAGGAGAAATACAATTGTTCTGTTCAGGAAATAGACCAATTTACCAATTGGGGCATGTGAAAATAGTCAAACAGCGAATCCCACAGAGATTCACTTCAGTCTGTATAGGTCATTGAGTGGATGTGGGAGCTCTTGTTCCCAAAACATTAACCCAATTTATTTCCAGTGGGAGGAAACTTAGGAGAAAAAAGGTTCCTTTAAATTATTTGTATTTAAGGTTTTTAAATATGTTTTAAGACTAATTCTAAAGATATATTCACTGAAAGTATGTAAAAAGCACCACCAGATCAGCTATGCCGACCCAGCTTTTGGAATTCAGACCCAGGTTGTTTTTTCTTTGCTTCTGCCAAGCTGGGGCTGAGCCCTTTTCCTATTCAGTGCTAAACCATTCCTCATCAATCCAATACCAGAACCTTAGTGGCTAAAAAGGATTCTGTCCACTGATTTTGGTTGTCGACCTGGGGCCTTATGACATGAGTGCAAAAAAGTCAAAATTCAATACTCAACACATGGTCTGAATTTCAAGTGCTGGGATTTTTTAAAAGATGCCTTTTGTTTTGGAATGTCATATCTCATAGGTGAGGTATGAATGGAAAATAAAGGTCATCATTGACTAAAAAAGAAAGTATTAAAGCCTATTCTTTACAAGGGAAATAAAAAATCCCCCTACAGTTTAAAGAAAAAAATGCAACTGCAATACTGCCCATAAATCTGGATCTGACCTCGGTCGTTCTTCTTTAATGATTTGATTGACACCAAGCATTGGTCAACCCAAAAGATTGGGGACAGACTGGAAAATCAAAAAGATCTGACCCTCCAAGGGGACATCCTCACTGCATGTACTTTTATGTAAATATAAAATAATAGAGTTAAAGGAAAGCACTCATCCGGGATCACCCAGTAGAACAAAGAACTAAAAGCTCTCCAAGTCTGGAAAAAATAGACTATCATGGGAACCTGGGTAATCCAGCCAACCTGGAATTGATTTCTTAAAAAATATTTGGTATTAGTTTGCAAATATTTTCAATCTTGGACCAGATCTATTCCAAGGTTTGCTGGATCGCTTGGGTTTTCCAATAATGGTCTATCTTCTCTAGTTTTGAAGATCTTTATTAATCATTATTTCTGAATTTGATTGACTAAAAGCAATCAAAATGGTAAAGAATCAAAAGATCCTTGATCAGGTCAGACAAGGACCGTTTTAGACAAATGGAGCTCTGGGCTAATACAAAGTGGGGGTTCCAAATTCCAGCTTTCTGCACCCTGGACATTCTGTCAATTGGGGCCCTGGACAAAGTGGGGGCCCTGGGCCATTCCCAGTTTCCCCTATCCTAAAACCAAGTTCTGAGATTGAAAACAAACCTGTCAATTAAGAATCTGACTATTATTAAGACCTCTCCATCTATTTTTGAAATACGAGCACACATTTGTCTTCATGTTGAGTGAAAATACAGTGTTCATGTTGACCGGTTATAAAGAACAGATTGTATAGAATCAACTGTGCATTGGCTGCCCTGTGTGGAAGGAAAATCTGGTAATTTGTTATCCAAGCCGACATTAATATTAAAGAAGTGTATTTATTAACCATTTTGTGGATGGATAGCTGCAAGTTCAAATACAGCAGAAAGTAACTGAAGCATTTGTAAGTCTTTTCTCTCCTCTTATATATTTGCCATAACCAGTTGCATGCACTACGCTGCTTGGAATATTGTTTGAGCACGCACACATTAAGCCTCTCACGGTTCCTCTGTATATATAAAGAACACATTATTTCTAAGTATTCCAAAATCATTTCCGCTTCAAATTGTCTGTGCCGTCTCAGCGGGTCCCTTGGTCCCCTGGTGGATTTCTAAAGACGGGTTTTAATCAGTTTCCAGACATCAAAGAGAATCATTACAAGGCAACACCATATAAAATATTGTCTCTGTTCCTTAAATATTAAACAAATACCTTCTTTTTGATATAATTAACTTAAGTTCTGTGTTGGGTATTTTAAGTGCCAGTAATGCAGAAGGGTAACTCTGCTCAGAAAAACCTTTTCATAGGGGTTGCTGTCTATACATAATTTCTCCAATTCTTCTGTTCATCGTCCTTATTTTTATTAATTCTTATTTCATTATTAATATTAAACAGTATTTATATAGCGCCAACATATTACGCAGCAATGTACATTAAATAGGGGTTGCAAATGACAGACGGATATAGACAGTGGCACAGGAGGAGAAGAGGACCCTGCCCCAAAGAGCTTACACTCCAGGAGGTAGGGGACGTCTAACACAATAGGAGGGGGGTTATTATATCAGCAGTTCTTTGAGTTCGGATTGCCAGTCCTCCCACAGTTCCTGCAACAAAAGACTATTGGATTTCTGGTCTATTAATTATAAAGAAAACCTTTCATAGGGGAATATGGAGGCTGCCCTTGCCGATGTCTTCTTCTAGATATAGGAATGAAATTTGTGTGCCACTTTAACACTAAACACCCCCTACTCCTCTCCTTGTTCCTGCAATATGTGATTGCCAGATGTCTGATATATTACTATTAAATGGGAATCTCACAGGACGGAATATGGAGGCTGCTATTACTGATGTCTATTTCTACATCCAAGGTTTTTATTACTTTTCAATGACATGTGACGTATTTGCTGGCCATTGAGGTTTGAAACAGCCAGGTAACTAACATTTAAAAAAAAGACCCTGTATGAGTCTAATGTACTTTAAGCCCTCTCTCCTAAATCTACCTCTTCTTCCTACTTTTGGCCCTGGTCTGTATTTTGGATTTTTTTACAATCCTTTTTTAGGTGTCCTCATGACCAGCAGTCACCAACCTTTTGGACCTCACAAACCACTAAATTATTATATTTTTTTTTAAAAACGATAAATATATTTGTAAAATAATGATCTTCCTAATGGTACTGACAAGGACTGTGGAGGTTCTGATTTATTGATCAGCTCGCGGTTAAGTGAAGTATTACTATTGTTACTATTATCATTAGTTGTATTATCTTTGGTATTACTAAAGAAATGAAAATTATTTGTTTGCTTTTTCTCACTCATTATGGGTTTATTTCATTCCAATCTTAGACCAAACAAGAAATGATAATTATCAAAGTCAAACTGTAAATATAACAGTTAAAGAAAATACACAGCTAAGGTCATACTTACCTAAAAGAACATCTGGGAAATAAACAAATAAAATAAAACCATCGGATGGGAATCGGTATTGGCGGAGCGGGGTGACTGTTGTAATGGTGGAAACAATACTGAAGCGTACGACTCGGCAACGGTTGCCTCATACAACTTAACACTACACTGACGTCACGCTGCACCTCCCTTGTTTTTTCTGTCCCTAGTACAGTTCGTGAATTTAGTGCAATATAAAGGAGAAAATTATCATTCAGAATATAAGAATTTAATAAAATATTTTTTTATTATCTAAATAATGCAAATAATGTACTGGATGGTCCTCACTGATGCAGAGAGTGGCACTGATGAAATAACATCAGCACTGCTTTCTTTATCAGTGAATAAAGGCATTTGTGGTGAAGTCATTATTATTATTCATATTAAACTTTATTTATATAGTGCCAACATATTACGCAGCGCTGTACATTAAATAGGGGTTGCATATGACAGACAGATACAGACAGTGACACTGGAGGAGGAGAGGACCCTGTCCAGAAGAGCTTACAATCTAAGAGGTGGGGGATATAACACACAATGAAACAGGAGCTAAATTACTATATTCAAAGGTTTTGGTTTTTGTATTTAAAATCACAGAAGGCAAAGAAAACTTAGAGACAAACTCCAGACAAACAGATAATTATACAGGGAAAATACAGATCAGAAAGCTGTTTCACCTGCTGCAGAATTTGTTTTTATCTCCATCCAGGTCACAGTTTTACCATACATTACAGTCTTCTTGGCCAGGTTTTTCTCTGTTGTAGTTAAATAACAGTTACAGGTTCCCATCCCATCCCATTACTGGACAGTAAATGTAGAAGCAGCAGACTGATGAGCTCTTCTCTCTGTTCTCTCTTCTCTTATTAGCATGCTGTTTGCACCACACAAACTAACAAATAGGATCAGTCAGAAATACAAACATATAAATAGTCTGACTGGTGAATTACAGAACATTGAAATGGAACAATATGGAGGACGGGATGTTCCAGTTACAGTCTTCCATTGGTGGCTAAAGTATGATCCCAGCAGAGTACAGTATACTTAGCATCAACAGAAATATATATAGTTATATGGGGGCTTGGTTAGGATAAAAGTCAATTAAGTTTAACCACTGGGGAAATAAATATATCAAAAGCCAGCATATTCTAGAAGAAACCATATATGCATAGCTGATCCATAGTCATTATAGTTATAAAAGTATAAGTTAAATATAAATATTTATATAAATATAAATACCCAGTTATATTCTGTGCATCTAGAAATATATATATATATATATATATATATATATATACAGGTAGTCCCCAAGTTAAATACATCCAACATACGGACGCCTAGATATGAACGGGGCTTCCCTGTTCACCCGTTTGCAGGACAGAGGCTTAATGGGGGGAAGGGGAAAATCTTTTGTTAAACACCTGAGGTTGTGGGTGATCTTAAGAGCTGAGCTGATCTGTAACTTGTAACTCTTTAATGACCAAGACAAACTCTGCAGTTGTTTCTTTTTCCATATCAAAGCAAAGTTGGTGATTAACTCCCAGTGAAGATTTTATACAATAACTGACACCATGCTGCCTAATAATATGTCAAGACAAACATCTGTCCTAATTGCATTTATTAAAATATTGTACCTGTTCCGACTTACATACAAATTCAACTTAAGAACAAACCTACAGTCCCTATCTTGTATGTACCCGGGGACTACCTGTATATCTTTATATATATTTCATCATGAGAAGCAATGGATATCTCTCTGTGAGTAGTTATTCATTTCAGCCCTGGCTTCCTTGGTTTTTTTCTTTTTGCCACGTGTTTAATTTGAGACTTCCTAGGAAGAGATATTTAACACACAAATATGTTGTAACTGCTCTTGTAGATATAATCAATACTTTGTCTAATGGCGGGAATGTGATCTATTGACACAAATATTTCTCTTATTTCTGGGAAATAACAACCTGACACAATTAACTTACTAAGAATTCCCCTCCTTTCTTCTGAACACAATACAATGTCATGTACAATGGATTATATGAATCAATTCCTTCAAATGACCATAATAGAGGTGTGAATGCAGGCCAGCAAACAATCTATGTTTCTGTTCTGGCACAAAGTCAGAGAGAAACACTGCAGGGCAAGAATAAGTCATTCTCTTATATTTCACTGGACCTCCTTTAGCTTCAATTATGGCACACATTCACCGTTACATCATTTTGCAATATCACAGCATTTATTTCCATAGTTCTCAAGCTGCAATCATTTTCCCGAAGATCCTGTATTATATGATGGGAGATTCAAACCACTACATTGTGTTCTCCAGCAAATCCTAAATATTCTTAATGGGGTTCAGGTCTAGACTCTGGGGTGGCTAATACATGTGTGACAATGATGTTTAATGCTCCCTGATCCACTGAAAATGTGTGCACGATGAACCCTGGCATTGTCATTTTGAAATATATCCGTGCCATCAAGGAAGATAAACCCCATTCATGGCTATAAAGTATATTCTGGTAGTTAGAGGATTTTTGGGGCTCATAACACTGCTGAATCTAGACCTGACCAACTGAAGCAATCCCAGATCATAACACTGCCCCTACAGTAACCAAAGATCAAAACACTGCCCCTACAGTAACCCCAGATCAAAACACGGCCCCTACAGGAACCCCAGATCATACCACTGCCCCCACAGGAACCCCAGATTATAACACTGCCCCCACAGGTGCCTCCAGATCATAACACTGCCCCACAGGTACCCCAGATCATAACACTGCCCCCACAGGAACCCTAGATTATAACACTGCCCCCACAGGCACCTCAGATCGAACCCTAGATTATAACACTGCCCCCACAGGCACCTCAGATCATAACACTGCCCCACAGGTACCCCAGATCATAACACTGCCCCCACAGGAACCCCAGATTATAACACTGCTCCCACAGGTGCCTCCAGATCATTACTTCCCCCACAGGTGCCTCCAGATCATAACACTGCCCCCACAGGCACCTTTGATCATAACACTGCCCCACAGGTACCCCAGATCATAACACTGTCCCACAGGTACCCCAGATAATAACACTGCCCCCACAGGAACCCCAGATCAAAAGACTGCCCCCACAGGAACCCAAATCATAACACTGCCCCTACAGGTACCCCAAATCAAAAAAACTGCCCTATATGCATCCCATATCAAAACACTGCATCACCAGGTACTCCAGGTCCTTTGATTGACCCCACAGGTACCCCAGATCATAATAATGTCCCCACAGTTACCATAGATCAAAACAATGCCCCCACATGTACTCCAGATCATCAACCTCCCCCCCAGGTACCCCAGATCATACCAATGTCATCACAAGCCTGGGAACTTTTTGGGGGCCAAGCAATGTGTATGTATGTAAATATGTGTACCAAAACAGAAACATAGATTGTTCACTGCCCTGTGTTTACTGTAAACATAAAAGGAATTACCAGGAAAAGTGACTAACATTTGTTATCAGAGTACCATGTCAGCTGGCAAGGTTTGGGGCGCAATAGGCATAAAGTGAACAGTAAGTTCTTGAAGGTGATTTGTTTAAAGCAGGGGAAACATGTAAGCATAAAGATCCATGGCCCAAAATAGCAGGCCTTGTGGGGTGTTCCCAGTACATACCTGCCAAACGTGGTCCAAGGAAGGACAAACAGCAGACTGGATACAGGGTCAAGAGAACCCAAGGTGCATAGATACCTGTGCAAAAGTTGGAGGCCAAACCATTTAATCCAATCATACAGAAGAGATATTGTAGCACAAATTGCCGAGAAACTTAGTCTTGGCAATAAAAAAAGGGTCAGAAAACACAATGCATACCAGCTTGCAGATGTAGAGTTACATTACTAAACAGAGAGCCAATGACAAGACTTGGCTGGCTTAAGAAAACATGTAGAAAATAGATGTCCTTAAGCTGTACACATACAACTTTACGTATTATTATGATAATTCAAATAATGTCCCATTGAAGTCTTCCAAGTTTGCCCAATTCTTCATGCCTTTTCAATCAATCTTGAACAACTGCAATAAAACCAAACCAACTTGCCTGATTAGATTTTCTTTATTTTTTTTTTTATTATTCAAATCATTTATTTATATTGCAAAACAAGAAATAACCTTTTTAGCTCATCGGTGAATTGAAAACAGAAAACCCTGAACTACTTGGATTGCTTTCTGTATGTCTTTTATTGAAAGCAGTTCATTAAAAAGAAGATGGAAACTGTGTCTGAGTGAATCATTGCTAACAAGAACTCATTGATTTTAAATAAAACTCTGTGAGAAAAATGCCATATCTGACGCAGAATGTCAATAGCATGAACATGGGCGTTTTGCTTCTTTATTACCTGTTGAACCTGCCAGGAATTCAGGTATTTTTCACTTGTTTAAACAAGTCAAGTGGTCCAGCAAAAGACACAGTGAAAGTGATTGAAACACTTTGGATCTAATTCATTATGCTATCCAAGGCTGGAGAGGATACACTTTCATCAGTGAAGCTGGGTGATCCAGAAAACCTGGAATGGATTTAATTTGCTATTTGCTAGCAAATGTTTTGAATCCTGGATCAAATCTATTCCAGGTTTGCTTAATCACTCACCAATGAAAGTGTATCCTCTCCAGCCTTGGATAGCTTTAATGAAACAGGCCCATTTTATATTTCTGGTGGGGTGTTTATAATAGTCACTGATTGTTGAATTATTAAACCTGTAAAATGGAAAAAGATATTTTTGTAGCTGCATAAAACTGCAGCTAGAGCTGGGCATGTTTTTCAAGGATTACCAAGATTGCCCTTTTCAGGGTGACAAACCTTTCACTGCAAAAAAGATGTTATATAAAACTATGTTACAAGGGGCTCAGAAAATGAAATTGCTTTGTCAGTGCTAATGACAAACTGAATGATATAGGTCATTACATTGACTAGAAAAATATACAGGCGTGTGTGGCCAAAGCTGGACCGATAGATGAGCAGAAAGAAGAAAGGCAGAATAGAGTGCAGTTGTAGGTCACAGCAGATAAAGGAGAACATAGGAGAGAAGGATGACAGCACATGTTGCAGAAGGAAGTTGGTATAATGTGGTAACTTGTAGAAATAGATAAACAATGGTGATAAAAGAGCAGAAGTGAAGAAACACAGATAAAAGATTTAATAAATTATGTTTACCACCCATCCACCCCTAGCTGGGGTCCCATTATTTATGGTAATGGATTCTTTGTCAGATATAAGAGAGCTCCTCTGCTTTTCTACACTTATATTTCAAGCCCTTGTTTCTTCATCAGGGTAGATCAGAATTTTTTGTAGTAATTTTCAATATTATGAATAGATATGTCTCCCTTGCTACTAGAAGCCTATTGTTGCCCCGATTGCTGACCGTTTGTATAAACTTTGTAACCCCCCTTTAATCTGCTGGGGTTGGAATTTTAGAATATATTTATCATTTTTGATATACACATATTCTGCACAAACTTGCTCTGTTAACATCAAGACACTGTCTATTCTGTATCATACATAACTATATATCTGCGTCATTAAGTTTTTGTTTCTCCAGGGAAAGGAAGGACACTTTCCCCCCCCCAGTGTTTGTGACATCTCAGTGTGAATGTCCTTTGCTGACTTGACCCGGGGAGCTCGGACCTTCTAGCCCATCCCTTATAAACACCATTGTCATAA
>NC_092862.1:11217871-11221485 GCF_032062135.1 Pyxicephalus adspersus | reverse complement strand
CCCTTAAAAGCTCTGGGCTAGGCCTAGCACCCGGTCATGTGACCCTGCGCCTAATTCTTACAGCTACAGGCCTCTCTTTCTCTGGAGAAACAAAAACTTCATGGCGGCCCGTAACTCCAACAACGTGAAACTTACTTGTGCCTCTGCCATCACAGCTTCTCACTAACGCATAGTTACATACTAAGATATTAGGCTGTCAAATGCCCCCACACTCATTTTCTATTTCATCTGGAAAGGGGCAAAGGCAGGAACTTCTCGGCACCTCCTCGTATATGTATATATATATATATATATATATACAAGTATACAGGTTACATACGAGATAGGGACTGTAGGTTTGTTCTTAAGTTGAATTTTATATGTATGTGTATTTAATAATCACCTATTTGTGATTCCCCAAGGTCTCTTTCCTTGTTTCCTCTTTTTCAGGCTAGGCAGTTCTCAGACAGAAAGTAGTGCTGATAATGTAAAGTAGTGCTGTAATGACGTTAATGCCGATCTCTGTCCTACCACATAGTGAAAACAGGATGTCAAGGTGATGTCCCCCAAAGGTAGGGGACCCCCGATGTTTCTCATTTATCTGGATCATCATAAATCCAGCAGTAGTTAATGATTAGATAACGTAAGGATTACATTACCATGTTTTACTTTGACTTGTTCCATGAATACACATTTGAAAGAATACTTAAAGTGGACCAAAACTCCAAATTTTTTACTTTACATAAAAGTGTAGACAATCCTTTTATATAAAGTAAAAATGTTCTTCTTCTTTTTTTTTTTTAAAAAAAGGGTGAAGCACCTCTACGAGCACACGCATGCGCAGTGAGATTGTCCCCTTTTTTTCCCCCTTTACAGCAGGCTACGTCACCCAATCTTGCGCCTGCTCTGTGCGAGTTCGAGTGATGTACCCAGAAGAAGAAGACTGAGGATGGTGGCTCCCATTGCTTCCTTCCTGATGAAAAAGGACGGTGCGGGACCCAATCAAGGAAAGGTCCAGCACGATCGAGAGACATGCGAGATTTAAGGTACGTGTGATTTTTTTATTTTCCCATTTGTTCTATTTTAAGCTGGCCAGGCGTTTATCAATGGCTGCATAACCAATATAAATGACCACTATGTCCTTGATATCAATCATTTACATAGACGCACTGTATACCCATAAACTAGCAGAGCTGAGGAGCAGTACGGGAAAACAACCGCCTGCCAATGGGAGCACACCACAGTTTACATTGACAACCTGTGAAGAAATGTTTCTAGTGTAAACTCGGGGGAGCACTCCCATTGCTTAGATCCCATCCTTTGTCATCAAACAGCCAATGGTAAAACAAGAATCATTTGGGCATTTATTTATTATAATGCTCAATATAAATATTTACCTCCAATAATAAAAGGAGATAATTACTGACTTGGTCATGTTAATTAGGACAAAATACATTTTAAGGACTCCCCTTTCCAGCAACAATTCTCTGACGTCCATTGATGTCTGTACCAGGCCTATTTGTTTTGATGAAATTGATGATCCTATGTTTTGTTGCTAGATAATTAGCTATTAAGCTGCTGTCCTCACCTGCTCTCACCCTATGGGTGGGGCCACATGTGCTACAAACCCCAGGTACCTCCACATCTAAAAGGAGAAAAAACTTTTTTGAAAGCTTGATTGTTTAATATTGATTGAACATTGTGATTTAAAGGGACATTTATATATTTTAATTATAGATATCCTTTTTTTCCTGAAGAAGCAGATTTATCCGTGAAACACATCGGTTCAACAAGGTGTACCCCTTTGATTGGGTAACCCCGACAGGAATTTTCTTGTAGTGTTTGTTGCACATTTTTAGGTTCTTTTTATGTTAATGTTTTATTGGTATTTATTAAAGTTTTGGTTTTCGATATTTAATTATTAAAATTTGCACTTATTGGCCTGAAAAGTCCCATTTTTTGAGGGATGTTTTTAATGGTATTTAATAAAGTTATGGTTTTTATATTTATTTGTTAAAATTTGTACTTATTGGCCATTTTTTGAGGGAACCCCTCAGTCATCAATTTTGTCTTAGACCGGGGTCTCAAACTCAAATACACAGAGAGCTAAAATTAAGGACTTTGACAATGTCATGGGCCAACCGTGAAATTTATTTAAAAAATTGAGGACATTTTTCCTTCTGATTGGATTAAAACCCTTTCCATATGAAAACAAAGAGGTTTTGTTTCGCATTCAAACTGGAACAATCCTATAATAGAGAAAGAGACATAACATTTTTATTTTATTTAGGAAAAAATCTTATGCCTCTTTCTCTATTTGTAGCCTTCCGTGTTAAATTTTAATGGAAACCTTTCTGCACAGGCTAACAATAATAATAACAATATTCTTCTATGAAAATCCAACCATTCAAGTCCATGGCTTGGAGTAACAAGGAAATGTACAGCTAAGGGGGAGTGCTGGAAATGCCAGACGCGGCCAATGCGGGGCTACAACATATGAGTGGCCCGCCGTTGAAAGTCCCTCCTCATTGAAAAAGCACCGCTACTACAATACCTGGCATTTATTTGCATCTATAAAACAGTCCAATGCAGGACCACGCATAGGCAGAGAGATTTTTTGTGTTGCCATTACAACCTACATTTTACTATGTATTTTTATACAACTTCTTTATATTCCAAGTTGTACTTTTTATTTCTTAAAATCCAACTGAATGTTCAGTCAGCTAAGTACATTCCAGGTACAAAATTAAAAAGTGTGTTCCAGGTAAAAACTCGGGATGTATAAAGTCTTGCAGTTCATTTTCTTTGGAAAAGTGCCACGTGCTAAGTGGAAAATCCAGTTTCTTGTCTGCATGATGGAGGGAAGCAGCATCCCCATAGTGGGATCAATACAACTCCACCCAGAGCTCGAGTTCCCCAATCAGCAAGGACAAGATTTTCTAAATGGAGAACTCTAGCTCCGACGCAGCCAAAGACACATTGGGCTATTGTTGCCAAGTATAGAGTAAGGGTTCTTTACAGCATGCTGGTAGAGAACTCTACCAGTTCTCTGCTAAAGAATGTAGACTGTAGTGTTCTCCCATGACCCTTTGTAGCTGGACGCTCCACCTAGAACACCTGGCTGTTTTTTAGTGATTACTGAAAAGTTAGATTACAATATAGGGTTCACCATGGGTTACATCTTCTACCCACCCAGCCTAAATTTATATTGCAGGAGAACACTTTATACACTAGTACACTTTTAATGCATCTAAAATACACTGGGCCTGATTTAATAAAACTTTCCATGGCTGGAGAGGATACACTTTAATTATTGAAGTTGGGTGATCCAGCAAACCTGGAATGGATTACTTCAAAGTCATTTGGTCCTGGACCAGATACATTCCAGGTTTGCTGAATCACCCAACTTCACTGATCAAAGTGTATCTTCTCTAACCTTTGAGACCTTTATTAAATCAGGCCCATTGACCTGATTAAAAAAAAAAACATTTAAATGAGCTTCAGATACATTCTATTTCCCCACATATACATTTTTATCATGTACTAGTTAACTTTTTATTTGTAATAGTGTCGGGTGGTTATTGGGCCATTTTTCATATTTGGAACTAGTGATGATTGATCCAGGAAAGATAGAT
>NC_092862.1:11125153-11214092 GCF_032062135.1 Pyxicephalus adspersus | reverse complement strand
CGAGCGATCATCCAATTCTGCTTGATGAATCAGGGGCTTTAGCTCAACCACAAGTATTCCAAGAATACGTTATATATGTGACCTGCTATTCTTTGGTGGTTCCAGAGTTTAAATTCCTTCCATGGCACTTGGTTCTGTCCCTGTCCATCATGGATGACCTGAATGACCATGTACAGAGAAAAAAAACCTATAAAGGTATACAAAATACATAGAAAAACATTTAATAAAATGGTTATATTTAATGGGTCAGCCCACCCAAAAGTATGACAAGAATAAATGAAATGAATGAATGAAAGGTAAAGCCTGCTGTTTCATGATGGTTCTAGAGTACAAATACCATAACTTCTGGTTCTGATCCTGTTCACCTTGATGAATGACCAGTAATCCTCTCCTATGGGAAAAGCCATGTAACCAGTGTGCAAGTTGTGAATGAAATGAAGATATATGGAGATGGGATACATAGAAACATGTAGAAACACATGTAGAAGTATTAGAAAAATGAAAACGTTCCCTTTAATGGGTCAGCCCACCTACAAGTATAACAAGAATGAGTTACAGGTATAGCATGGTTAATTACATTGGTTTCATAGAGACTCGACAGTTGAAATACCCATGCCGCAACTTCTGGTTCTGATCCTTTCCACCTTTTACTGTGTTATGTACCTACCTTGGGACATGTAGAGTGCTTTTGTTGTCTTCTTTCTAGTACTAAATTGATTCTTGGTAGGAATGGGTAGTGTTGTTTCTTTTGACTACAGCCAATGGCTACAGCAAACATTCCAACGGACAGTAAAATCTACAGCAGGTGTGAAGACCTAGAATATCAAGAGCAGGGGTTTAGTGGGGCAGGCACGCGTGGCCATGCCATGCCGTCACTTTTTTCGGGAATAAGGCCTTCAGGAAACAATGAATGGCATGTGCACTCACTATGATTAGTACAGTGCCCCTCTTCTTTTTTTACGATTACACCCCTGGTCAAGGGCTAACATCTCAGACAGAAGACCTGTCAAAAGTATATATGGTGTAGAGTAGTGAGAATGACGGCTTATGACCAGGTTTAGATAGTATTCTTCAACATTTTCCTCTGTCTCACCTAGGAAAGCGGTAGGTAACTTGGATAATGCTGAAAGTAATAATTATGCTAAAGATTTACAGATCTTTATTTGGGAACCAGGTCCAGAACATCTTTAAAGGATTTGGGTGGGCAAGACTTTTCATTCCCCTCCCAGTCCTGGAGTTTAAAGTGGCTCTGGAGCATCTAGCTGGTCATTTATAATATTAAAAGTCTTTGACAATTGAGAGTTAAAAATGGAGTCCTGTATGAGATGCAATGAGGAGCTTTGATACTTGGATAGCCACAGAGGTCTCCAGATTGAAGGAGAAGACCAAGGGGGCCTGGTGGTGTCCCTTTCACATAGAGATTTGTGACTAACCTTAAAGAGGAAGTAAAATCAAAACTATCAAAATGTAATAAAAAAATACACTTACCTTCAATCCCCCAGAGCAGTCGATCCGTCCGGAGGTTTCTCAATTGTGTCCAACGTCATCGTGGTATCCGTCTTCGGGCCACCATCTTTTCTCTGTTATTCCAGGTTCTTCTTCCTAGGTCACCTGATGCAGGCGGGAGATCGGGTGACGTAGTTTGGGAAAAAAACTTGCCGATCTCACTGTGAAATCGAGATGCTCAGGCATGAAGGAGCACCGAAGAGCCTCCCGAGTTGTGTGACGTAAGTATCCCAGGAGGTTCTAGGCTCCCATTCATTTTCGATCACCTAGGCAATCAATAATTAAGTTGCACTTAAAGAAAAAACCAAACAAACAGAATTTTTAGCTTACATTAAAGGGTTCTCTAACCTTTATTATAAAGTGAAAATTCTGAGTTTAGGTACGCTTTAAGGAGAGGATATAGTGGCAAAAAGACCAATAAAGGAGCAAGGTGGACCCTTGTTAGAGCACAGTCGCTAAAAGCAACTGCAGGTCAGAGTGGGGAAAACCCTTGTATACTGATGCTTGTAATGTCTGATGGATTATTGTTTTGGAAATGCCACACGGTGATGTGAATTTTATTTTCTTTCTTGAAACAAATACAAGCCAGAGGCTTTCAACAGTATTTCTAAGTGCAGCCGCATGTGATTTGATGTCTGCTGATTGAACCTCATTTCCTTTTGAGCTAATCCTACTCCAGGATATTACAGTAGTTTATAGCCTATGTAGAGACATGAACAGGCAATGAGAGCAGCAAAACAGAATGATTGCAGAGCTTCTAAAAATGGTGCTGTGAACCAGAGCAATATGTGATGAAGCCTCAGCTTACAGAATCAATGGAAGTGTGACCCCGGATAGGAACCATTGCCAATCATAAGCTTAGAGAAGAACCAAGAGTGCGTCATTCTGTAATGTCATTAGCTAACAAGTCTGCAGACATGCTGCTCCTTGTCCTGACATCCTGTAATTCTAGTGCCGGAGTATGCATGGTATGACAACGCTACTGTACAATTTCCAGCCTTAGTTAGTATAGTCCAGGGTTTCTTAAATTTTTTAAAATAGGGGAACCCTTGCAAAAATGTTCAGTCCTTTAGGAACTTCTTCTAGAGTTATTATATCCACAGCTCACAGTACATAGGCTTGGTGGTTATTGGGAAGGATGCTTTTTACATTACTTGCTATTGGGAAGAATGTCACCTCTACAGAGAGCCAAAAACACCAATGGCGTCAGTTAGACTGACTTGAGAACCACAAATTGTTCAAGGATCCCCTTGTAACCTCTGGAGGAACCCCAAAATCCCTGGTTGAGAAACACTAGTGTAGTCAGTGCAACACCGGTAGTGCTGTAAGGCAGAAGATATGCGTACTTCATTACCAGATAATCCTATTTTTAACATATATCAGATATTGTTATATTTGGCATATGATATTTCACAATGCCTTAGGAAGCAACTCTTCAGCATCTACAAAAATCAGAAATATTAATGCTGAGTGGAAGGACCCTTTAAATAAATCAACACTTAGAGCTGGAAACAGTAGGAACACACAGAACGTTTCACAGTTCCTGTTAGAGGTTGTCATTGTTTTCCTAAGGCCATAACTTATATTTGCATAAACCCTCATTTCCCTATCCAGGCAAATGATATTCTCCAATATTTATTTTTCCATAATGTGGACTACTGACTTGGCTCCTGAGCTGTACATAAAAGAAAGAAAGTGATTAATAGGTTCTTATGGCAGTGACAACATCCAGCACATTGGTAATTATTTGTAGTGTACAGATAAGTGGTTGATCACGAGTAAACCTGGGAAATGACTTTACAAGTGGTAATACAATTCTTTGATTATTCTACTTAAACTAAACTACTGCATACCTTAGGATATGTTTACTTTGCACTTTGATATAGCAATGGACTGAATAATAATGTATTCATCATAAACCTGCAAAACTGTATAGTCGTGATTAAAATAAATATATTCTTACCACTTCACTAGCAATTAAGTGGGTAAGTAGCAGCCAGGTGCTTCTCAGCAAATGCACTTGATCTTCATAAGCAAGTGTGGGCAACTTTATAAAAGTGGAATTGTTGGCAGTTTGCCAGTCTGGGGCATGCAGGTGTGTGTTAACACAATGCCAAGGCGGAAAGACATCAGTATTGATCTTATAGAAGAAATTAGTGGTGATTATTATGAAATCATGACAGCTTTGTAATCAAAATGAACCATATAACTAACTACGGTATGTGCAAGTGAAAATACCTGTATGAAAAACCAAAGCCCTCTGGGCTGGCTGTACATACTCATTGGGCTTGATTTATTAAAGCTCTCCAAGACTGGAGAGGATACACTTTTATCAGTGAAGCAGGGTAATACATGAAACATGGAAAAGATCTGGGCCAGGACTGAAAACATTTGCTAATAAATAGCAAATGACTTTTAGGAAATCCATTCCAGGTTTTCTGGATCACCCAGCTTCAGTGATGAAAGTGTATTCTCTCCAGTCTAAGAGAGCTTTAAAAAATCAGGTCCATTGTCTATTCAGTGGGGTGATTTACTACAGAAATATAGGCCATTCGCTTAGCAAAATAAATTAGCCACTTGCAATGGTTATTTAACTTAGCCTATTAAATCACATGCAGCTTTCCTGGTTTCAACTATCAAATCACATTCAAGGAAAAATCCTGTTCTTTTAGTTTTCCTTGCATGTGATTGGCTATTTTTGCAAAGTGAATTGTTATGACATTTACTCTACTATGTGATATATTCCTTGGGAAAATTTTTCCCTTTACCGAGTGAACAGCCTGTATTCCTTTAATAAAGAAATCCTTATGTGGTGCTGCATTATGGCAGTTTGTTACTATGCATTGAGTGGGCATTGGAGTGGAGAATTCATAGTGAATGCAAGAAGAAAAGAGCTATGTATGTTGTAGTGCAGGGGTCGGCAAACTCCGGCCTTTAGGCCAGATACGGCTCTGCCAGTAGTTCATTACTGGCTAAGCCGTATCTGGCCTAAAGGCTAAAGTTTGCCGGCCAGCAACCCCCGGCTCCAGAGCCGCGGGTTGCCGGCAGATCGGCCAGGGGGCGTTAGGAACTACCGGAGCTGGAGCTGCCGGAGCTCCAGTGCCACTCCCTTGCAGTTGCTCCCCTATTTACCGAGGCTGGCGTTGATACTTCCACTACCATGGTAAATAAGGAAAGCTTCCTGAAGGTAAATCCCTCTCCTCCGCAATGCATACAGAGGGAAGGGATTTCACTTCAGGGGGCGTTCCCTGGAGTGGGCCGAGCCATTAGGGTTTCATCTTATATTATAATCTTCGAGACTTCAGTCAGAAATGTTTGTCATTATCAAACATGAATTCTCATAATGTATCCATCTAGAATTTCTATCGTCATCGGTTTGTGATGAGCATCTGGCCTCCAGCGACAAGAAACACAGAGACATTAAACTTATAATTCAAGGTATTTTTTACAAAATGTTAATTATTTATTGGTATGCAATGGAGTAAAGAGAATGTCTACAGGGCACCCCTTGGGTAACCGGCAGAGCTCGGGTAACCTGCTGGCAACCATGAGTTTTTTATACTTTTAGATGCATGTGCAGTCTTGCACGTGTGCATAATGATCAGAACAGGTTTGCTTACCTGGATGCCAAAGAATTTTTTATATTTATTTGTTTAAAGCTAAACTTTAGGCAAACAGCTAAATACGTCACTGAAATTCACAAATGTGAGTCTACCACTGGATTTAAAATTCTATTCAACCTTCAGTTGTTTTAGAGGCTGGTAGTACAGATTATTGCTCCCACACCGTGCACAGTGGTCTGGATATCCAATGATTCCATTGTCAATGTCCAATGGTCAAACATTTCCCTCTGCACAATTCTCTAATTACCAATGTTGCTTTGGGAGAGCAAGTTAATTGTAGCACAGTGCATGCGGAGCGTTGGACCTCTGGAGATCTGTGATCTGGATCTTCAGCAAGCTGCTGGATATAGTGGAAAAAAAAAACCCTTTTATATATAGAAATCACAATTGTGAAGCCTGACTGTATAGCACTAATAAATGGCATGGCATCAGGCTATAAGAATAATGGGCATCTAGACTTTGGTGGTCAACTTAATTAGTATAGGGAGCCCCAAATGTGGCCCTTACATTATAAAAGGGCTACACATGGAAGTTAATAAATGTAATGCTACAGACAGTCACACACCCACAGATAGTCATAGACTGGGGACACGTAGCAGGAATCATGGCTATCATGGTCATTTAAAAGTGGAAAGAAAGCTCCACATTAAAAATTTGGGATCAGGCAGGGCTTTATTGGAGAATGAGCCAGGTCAGTGGTCGCCAACCTTTTCGGACCCATGGACCGCTAAATTTACCGGCTCCAGACCGTGCATGCGCGGAGAGCCGGGTGTCACTCAAAAGGGAGGAAACTTCCCCCACAGTGACGTCATGATGCCAGAACCTGACCACCCTCCCATCGCAGGTCCAATGGGAGAAAGGGCGGGTTGTGTAGAGACGTATCCCGCCAACCGCCCCTGAGCCTGCGATCCGTATGGTGGACATTGTCCGCGGCTCTGACCGGTGTGCCCCCCCAAGCCTTGTCCTTCTCCTGACACCGTCCTTCTCCTGACCACTTAGCCAGGTGATATTCCAATGAGATGTGTGTGCACATACATGTGCCCAGCCAATCAAGATGATGAAGATTGGCAATAAGGAAGAGAAAAAGGAAGAAGATGGCGGTGTCCTATGACAGAAGGGGCCAGATGAGTATAATGGGGTTTAGTTCTGTTTCAAGAGTCAATTCTTTTGTGCAGCCCATTTAAAAAGTAGTTTTTGGCACATCTGGTGCAAGATCCATTCTAAAAAAGTATGAAAAAGGCGTGAAACACAAAAAGAGGAAAAAATTAGAAGGAGGAAAAGATTAAAAAAAAAAAAAAAGATTAACAGTAAAGGAAATAAAGCAAACCATTAATTACTAGAAGTCAGTCTAAAGAATATTTTTTTTTTAATGGTGTGAGCAAACACTAAAACAGAGCACTGTATGAAGAGGCAGCACAGTAAGTGCCATAGGGTAGCATTCAACCCCCTGGGACATAGTTTGGGCATGGGGGATTTTGCAGGATACATAGGAACCAGGGTACTCTGGTATGATATTCCTGCTTTGTTTCCTAAAGCTGGATCTCCTTTCTCCTTAGACATGCCAAGAGATTTTCCATTGGTCTTTGAGGTTATTTATTATAACAGGACACTGGATATTCTATTATGATGTTTGAAACAACCTGAATGCACATAAGTACCTACATTGGCGACCACAAAAGTAGATTTAAAATGGTACACAATCTAAGAAGCATTTAAGAATTCTTTTGTGGCCCTTTAACAAATATGTGTGAAAGAGTTACTGTATCAAGAAATCGAAATACAAGAAATCGAAACACAGGGAATGTGTTTCTTCCCATCATCAGCTGTGTCTGTGGGCGAGATCCTGCTGGCTTCTTCAATAGACTTTTAAGACTACATTTTCCTGCTTGTGTTGTAAACATTGCTTTCCTGACAGAAGCCAGCTTGTCTACCATAAATCCAGTGCTGGAAATTTGTAGCTATTTCATGGTCATCAGACAAAATCATTTACATGAATGGAAGAGAAAGTATAAGAATAGACACACTGGAGATGATTTACTAAAGGAATATAGGGTATTCACCTATTAAGGTGAATTATAACCTTTCAAGGAATAATTCACTTATCCTAGTGAATGTGCTAGAAGTTAATTTTGATAGAAATACTAAACAATGCCCTAGGAAATCTATTTTTTTTTTTTGCACGATTGGGTGGGTTAAGTCAGCAGAGCTTCATTTCCTTCAGGGGATAATTATGTTTTCTATGCGAACAGCCTAAATTCCTAGGGTTTGATATACTAAGGGAGTTTATTCTGTTCATTAAGAAAAGTGATTTATCATTCTGTAAGGGATAATTCACTTATCTTAGTGAATGGAGTAAACATGACAGTGCTATAGTCCAAAAAACAAGGCAAGCTCTCCAGCCCAGTTTTTTTTTTTTTTTGCTAAGGGCCACTGCTCAATGCATAGGGCTTTTCATATAAAATGCAGTTCTCTAAAGAGAAGAGAGAAAGATTCAGGTCTTACCATCAATAATACTACTTATAAAAATGCTCTAAAACCACTGGGCCCCTAAATGCAATCTCTGGACTGGATTGACTTGTTTAAAGCAAAACTTTAGTTCTGAAAAGAAAATTTGGGATCAGAAACAGGTTTTGTATTGCAGAGGCGGCAGGCAATGTCCCTTATGCAATAAAACTGGGGGAAGCACGGTGGCTTGAGGGTAGCACTCTTGCCTTTGCAGCGCTAGGTCCCAAGTACAAATCTCAGCCAGACACTATCTGCATGGAGTTTGCAGGTTCTCCTTGTGTCTGCGTGGCTTTCCTACTCCAGTTTCCTCCCACATCCTGAAAACATGCAGTAAGGTTAATTGGTTAATTGGTAAACTGACCTTAGACTACATTAATGACATATGACTATGGTAGGGACATTAGATTGTGAGCATTAGATTGTGAGCTAGAGAGACAGTTAGTGGCATGACTATGGACTTTGTACAACGCTGCCTAATATGATGGCGCTATATTAATACTCTGTAATATTAATAATAAAACATACTTACCTGCCAGTTCGCTATCATTTGTTACCATGCGACGCCGGGCATCCTGAAATTCCCAGTGGCTACCAGGATTTAATGAACTCCAGGACACGTGTGCAAAAGTGTGGTTAACGCAGCCTGGACAATAAATATTGCCAAAGATCAGAAACCCAAAAACGGAGCAGAGAAGAAGATGGCAGCGCCCGCAATAAAGCAAGGAGGTTAGGGTATATTCATTGCAGAAGAGACATCGCCTGGTGAAAATCTTATAATGTTAGGATTTAGTTCAGCTTTAAGGCTACTCTAGGTGGTATTTAAAGTATTGGAAGCTGCAAAATTCCACATGGTGCTTGTTGGAAAGAAAGAATTTACCAAGCATAAAACTTCTGTCTGCCCAGAACTATAGCTATGTTTCATTCTCATGGAGACACAGGAAGAAACTGAGCCTAGGGGACATTTGCTCCCTGTACTAATACAAAAAAAGCTGGTGGCCCTGAATGGAAATAATCCATTGATCAGGATCCACAGTTAGCGATATATGCTGAGCATTATATACGTGCTCTCTGGTCAGATCCACTGTCATAGCAGCTGAAAAAGCAAATTCTCAAGCTCAATTTCCCGAGATCATGATATGATTGTAGGAAAAGGAAGCAAATAGTAAAAGATGTATATAGGTGTGCTGTAGAAAAACCCAACATTTACCGTGTCTACCAGTGTGGCCCCATGACCCATTTTGCATGGTATACTTTGGGTAGCCCACAGAATCCTGTTCCCACCAAACAATGGCTAGTTGGTTGGACTCTGCGCTTAAGCCAAAGGTCCCCCATTCTTCCCTGTAGAGAGATCTGCTGACATTTAGCCAGTGAAACAGCTTTGAGGATTCCACAGCAGCTGTGTAGGAGGCAAATTCCTCATTCATTCCCAGCAAACAGATATAGAACAGGGAGATAACAAGGCTGAAACGAAATTAGTGTCAAAGGATAAAAGATAGACTCTCCCTATATAAGTAGAATATATGGAAACTGTTCTGTAGAGATCTAGTAGCATTTCTGCTATTAGCAGTGATGAAACAGTATGCAGTATGGTGTGAAGTGTATCCTCATTTATCCCTATATAGAATTATTTGGTCACTAGATAATACAAGGTAGTTGCAGGAGTAGTCCCATAAGCCATCACAATCTTCCTCGTCAGGACTGGACGGTGAGATTGTTAGTTAAGGTGTTGGATAAACTTTAAGGAAAGACACCCACCTTAATAGAAAAGGCTCCGAGCTTGGTTGGTCATTATTAAATGGTATAGACCAGGGGTGTCAAACTCAGGCCCCCAAAGGTATTCTAAATATGGATTATTGAAATAGCACCGCTACTACAATTCCTGGCATCACCTGCGTCTATAGACCAGCAGGCTCTCTGCCTATGCGTGGCCCCGCATTGGACTGTTTTATAGACGCAGGGAATTGTAGTAGCGCTGCTATTTTTCTATTATAGGCTTGTTCTAGATTGAAGGTTAAAAAACTCTGTTTCCATATGAAAAGTTTTTACATCTTATGAGAAGTAAAAACGTCCTCAATGTTTTCAATAATAATTCAAGTTTGGCCCGCAACTTTGTCTAAGTTTTTAATATTGTCCCTCTGTGTATTTGAGTTTGACACCCCTGGTATAGACAATACTTAAAGGGCTTTGCCCCAAAGCCTAAGAGATCAATCTATATACAGAACTATTATTCATTAACTCTCCTCCTTCATGTGTGATGACTGTATTTAGAAAAGTAAACCTGGCTCTCACATTACTATGAACCATTGTAATAGTGTTTGCTCAGATATTTAAAGTATGTAGACCATTGGGAAAATCTTATCCAAAAAAAAAATAAAATGGAAGTTGCATTTTAAAAGCCAAACAAGTGAATTCCTTACCTGTGTTTGCAATTGTTTCAGGATGTATAGTTTGATGAAAAATAAACGATTGTTCTCAGATTTCCTCCAATAATAACTCCAAAGACTGGTACCTGCAGTATAGTAGCCTTGGTTTAATCCTTTGCCAAATGACCGACTAAATCACTAAACCCACATAAACTCAACAATGGCAATTAGAGGTGGTGCAGTAAATGTGAATGCAAAGACAAGTAAGATGCAATAAATTATTTTCATCTCGGGTTTCTATACACTTTAAGTGAATTTTCAAGTACATTGGTCACAAAAAGTAGTGGAGCTGCAATTGTTGATATTCTTTAAACTATTTGCTTCTTGATTAGACTTCAATACTTTTTAAGTCACAGACCCAGAACACGTATCCTGCAAAAGTGTCAGAAATTTGCTTTATTGTTATCATATCCAACCATTCTTCATTGAAAAGGTCAACAGCAGCCCATATCATTCAGGTATACTATAAAGCACATCTTCCAGGGCTGACCTTCTGCTACTCCCAACACAAATGGTTTGAAAATCTAATAAAAAATATTTTTGCCCAAAAAAAAAAAAAAAAAAAAAACATCTCATTGGCACAGATAAAAGCACTGGGGTTGCTGCCAATAGCCAGTAAATCGAGACCCCACAACTAGGTACTTCAACCCATTGTAACCAGCCATTCCATACTGTTGCCAAAAGGCTGAGACCTGTAGCACCTGGGAGCGCCATGATTAATAATTTTCATTTTGGGAAGGGGGGCAAAATCCTTGTTTATTTTTTCAAGGGAAGGGGGAGCAGGGGTCTGGCAGAAACTCAAACCTTCCATTAGCCCTGCAAGGTCTGCTTTAAGCTCGTAGAAGGCAGCGGGGAGCCCCGAGGTCTCCAGCTGAGCAGCACTGTTCTAGGGATTTGCTTTGAAATGGAAATCTTTTCTTTTCAGTCATCTGTCCATGCAGCTAATATGTGAGAAAGCGGGAGGGAAAAAAATGACACAAACAAAAGATATTGCAATAATTTACTTTATAAATTGCAAAATTTAATGACATTTTCTGCAGGTTTCAAAAATATCTGTAAGAAAATATTTATATTTTTTAAATAGAGAAAACAATATGATTTCTACAAAAACTTCAATATGAATATCTACATAGATCACCACCTGGTTGGCTTGTTTGGGGAACTGCATTCCGATGAGGAGATACAGGACTTTGGGTAAATTCCTTCAAGAATTAGGTGTTTTTCTTGCCTATAGTTTCTGGATTGGTGTTGCCCTTACAACCGGTGCAGGCTGGAGAATCAGATTCATCCTCAGGTCAATGTCCATTTCCCCCTACTATCTTCTTCTTCAGGAGGCCCAACAAAAATAAAAACCAAAGCTGGCAATCTATTCATTAACACAGGCTTGTGTAGCAAGGCCAATTGTGTAGCTGTGACAATTATAAACTATTATTAGAGAAGACGTGTTTAGAAATTTTGTAGTCAGAGACTGCAGCCAACCATTGCTTGAAAAGCCTGAGCAATGCATAGATTTCCTGCAGATTTCCCCGCAAGCCATGCTTCTTTCCTGAGGCTGTAATGTAATTTGCACTGCACAGGATCAGTTAAAGAATGCCATGGCATTTCCACTGGCCAGAAGACTTCAAAGGGACTGTGTTGCCAACCGAAACCAAAGCAAAGGATAAGAGTTAACGCACATCATTCCCAACACCACTGGTGCACTTGCAATTCATTGTAGAGCCAAAAATTTGAAATATCTGATCAAAAGTGTCATATGCCTGCCCCCCTCCCCATCTACATGCTGTGGTTTCTTCCACCACCCCCTGAAACAATAGAGATGTGTGGGTTGGTGGATTGAACCATAGCATGCAGCAGGGAGAGCAGGTATCCTATACACCTAGGCATGTGTGCAATATAAATTTTTATCTTGATTGCCAGCCCAAGCAGCGGGCCAAGTATTAACCAAGAAGCAGCGTCACTCATACAGCACAATTATTCCTAAATGGCCCTGCAGAGGTACTGCACAGGAATTACATGGAAATCTACATTCATAGATCTATAAGCACAGTATGGAAGACATGAATTCTTCACATCGGAGTTCCAAATTATGGAGGAAAAAGCATCACCAAAACACATTAGCCTTTAATTAAAGTCACAAGAAGTGAAATCGGCTTCATCATCAATCTTTTTGATGTGCAATTACATTCTTAGGAACATCGGCAGTGTCGCCAAAACAAGGCTCAGGCTGGGACAATAAAGGAGGGGTTTCATTTTAATCCGGTAAACTGTCAACAGAAAAAGTTTTGGAAATGCTAAAGCTGCACTGCGTATAATTTAAAGTTACATGCCATGTTGTGATCGTCTCAATTTTTTTTTGTCTAGGGAACTTTAAAAAGCAGCAATGCAATTTTATTATTTCACCTCCTGCAGGCTTCCTCTAGCAGTCTTTTAAAGTTGTTTCTTTTTGTTCAGTAGCAGGGACTCTCATGTAATGCTATATGATGCAGGACAGGCAGTCCTGCACTGTAAGTCTCTTCAGAACCTGGGGTATCACAAAATATGATAAGAGCGCTGTCAGGGTGAGAGTGGGGGGAGGCAATAGGAGCCCCACTGCATGGGCAACTTTAATATCTGAATTTCAGCTTTAAATACATAACATCTAATGGTAGGCACAAGAGAGACAGACTGACCAACATTCACACAAAGGGCTTCCTTTATGAAAGTTCTCCAAGACTGGAGAAGATAGATTATCATGTGGACACCTGGGTGATCCAGCAAACCTGGGATGGATTTCTTAATCATTTGCCATTAGTTGGTAAATGTTTCCCATCCTTGATCAGATTCATTCCAGATTTGCTGCATTCACCTCCTCCTGAAAATGCTTATACCTGGCTGTTATGCCAATCTGCAAAAAAGGAAAGTCAGGAATCCCTATTCCCTCATAGCTGTCAACCAAAAAATAACAGTGCTGGTTTTTCCTAAGGGGTGCAGACAATTTAATGAATGATTGATCAATAAAAATGGTCCTCTTTGCAGAACTGCATCTCACCTGTATGCTATTAATTTTGTAAATCTATGCAGCTCAGTGTAACAATCAGAATTCTTTGGGGTGAAATAAAGTAATAGATAGCCAAGGACCAAAATGCTGTAATTGAAGGTGAACATTGGTAGACTAGAAGTTAGGTGAGGGTTTGCTACCTATAGTACCAAGGCAACAATGGTACTATCTGGCTAAATCATGGAGAATTAGGAGTAACATGTTGTAGAAGATGTTCTCATAATGTACTGAACTATATTCTTGTAGCATTTCACCTGTTCTGCATTCCCCAGAAATCTTCCCAGAAGGTTCCCATCTATAAAGGGTGCAAGAGAGGGGCAAAGTCAACCAAAAAGTTTTTCCAGGGTCTACAATTAGCAGGGAATTATTACAGGGTTGGCCTGGACAGTCCATGTAGACTTGGCATTGCTCTGCAAGGTTCATGTTAAAATTGTGGAAAAAGAACTGAACAACCTAAAACACCCATAATCCAAGTCCCACCGGAATCAACCACATCAACCAATGTTAACCACAAGGTTCCTGCTAAAGGCCGGCCAATCAGAAGCTCAACCTGTTGACGGTTTGTCCACTTTTGGAGCACCCATGATCTATTTCCCAGTATTTGGTTACAAAGGTCTGCAGCATTATCTTCAGGTATGGGAAGTAATTTAGTACTTTTATAATTCTATTGGAGTGCAACTGCTTATTATTATTTCCAGATTAGGTGCAAATCTAAAGATTTTTGTTCTTAAAAAAAAAAAAAAAAAAAAAAAAAAAAAATAAATAAATATGCAAAACAGGATCCTCAATGTTTAGCAGGAATAGAAACTCAAGTAGATCTTATCTAAGAAGTTACAATAAAGTGCCGGCCACAACAGGAAACTGACGATGGCTCTCAAAGCTGAGCTCAGAGATTGATTTCCTGTATGAGCCACCTAAGTCATAACAAGCTTAACCAACCAAACAACCTTATCTAAGGTAAATAATTTGTTTTATCTTTCCTCATCTGACTACTGGATATGGCTCCTATGGCTTACTAAATTTTGCATGGTCATTGCTTCTGATACCCAACCCAAGATAAAAGAGTGCTTTTACCTTCAGGACAATTAAAGCAGAGCTCCCAATAATGTTATGGGTCTGCATTATTCGCCTCCAAAAATCGAGCTATACAGGAGGAAGCTGTAGGTGGGTGGCAGCCCCTGTATTGTGACCCAACTCATCAGTAACCACCCAAAAACAGCCGGGTGGTTAGTGAAAAGTTCCAGGTGGTACACCCGGCTAAACAGAAAAGGGGAGAACACCGAGTCTGCAACTCTGCATGAATAAATATTTTCCAGAAAACCTACTTTTTATTAATATACTTCATCCTATACTTCATGGAGCTTCAGTCAATTGACTTTACCTAGGCCAGATAGAGGACATCAGTCTGCTGCAGGCAGAAGAAAGTATTTTTAGTTTATTTTCCATCAATGATCAGACTGTAAGATTGTAACTTTGTAACAAGTCACAAGAAAAGAGTCTGCAGCAAGAGCTAATCTGTGTCCACAATTGATTAACACAACAAAGAACTGCACAGGATTTATATAATTTTGTCATTTCTGGGCAACATCTCAGTCCAGATGCTGACCTTGGTTGATGCCACAACAAAGATAGCTTTGTCCTCCTGTAGAGAAAAGCAGACAGGGGCATTATCTAGGGGGTTCTATGATCAAAGAAATACTGTTACATGTACACACTCCCTAACATTTGTGCACTTTACATGGAAAAAAAAAAAATCATATCTGCCAACAAGGGTCTTGTTCATGGCCTTCGCTAGCAAGCAGTGGCCCTCATGCCCCCCAGTTTTCCTGCTTGCATTAAGACGGGGGAGTTTGGTTTATAACTTGCCTATGTTCATTATCATAGGTCAGCATATTACAAAGAACTATATCCTTGGGTTATCTAACCATGCATGCAATGGTTAGATAACCCATGGAGAAAACACAGTTTAATCAATAAGGGCTGAAGCTGCTGCAGTCTGGGGGCTGGCTGTTCATTTATTCGTTTTGCAAGCCTGAACAAAGACGGATGAGTGCAGTATACAAAAAGCACACAACTATTGCCAAAAAGTGTTTTCCCAAAAACTGATGTCCAAAAAATTTAATTAGAAAAGCATCAGTTCAGGCAAGTCATCTCGAGTATTTACATGTTGCTTCTAAGTTACATAATTATAGAGATCGGTAGTAATGTTTGATCATCAGATACAATGACTCTGCTTGTAACTATTATCTCACTGCACATCTACAAGGCAGGGTCATCTGGAAACGTCAGACTGGTTTGACTTGAACTTCCACTATGTCTTTTACGATTTCCAAATTGGAACTTCTGCAGAATTTGATCTGATGAACTTTAAAGACAACTGTCATGGTAAACATCAGCTGGGAGATGGTTGGGTAGATTTGCTGCCCATTGTGCATCTCTACAACCAGCTTCCAGCTGATGTTTAACTTGCCTATAGGTTAGTTAGCAAGGCTGGCATTGGACAGCTGATCAGGTAGACGCTGAAAAGCAATCAGCCGAAGCAACACGTTTATATTGCCAACCAGGCAAAAAATCTTATACTAAAAATATTGCTGAATTGCAGTACCACCTCCACATTATTGCCATTTGAAAAATAATCCATACCAGAAACTGTCTTGTATTGAATATTTGCAGAAATATTTATAAAAATTTTAAGACATGCTCTGCTGACTTCTTGCCAAAAATACCCATTCCAGAGGTCAGTGACCATCCTTGTCTTTCCTAAATGGTTCATAAGGTACGATCAGCTCACAAAAGAAAGGTAAATACGATACAGTAGATCCTTTGTGTAAAAATAATTGCACTTTGAGTTATGTAGCCCTGTTATCTAATTGGGCATAATTAATGGCAGAGTGTAATCTCAAGAGAAAATAATTATAAGGTCAAGTTAAACAGAGAAACATTTTATAACCACTTTCACTTCAACACCCATGAGCATGCCAAATCTTCTTCTACAGGGCTGTAAACTTAAAAAGACAAGTACACCATATGCCCCTTTTCTGCCCTTTCCGTCTGGTTTACATAGGTTACAAAATTATCAGTTCAGAGTCTTTCAAGCTTTGCACTCCCAGACCCGTCATAAAGTGAGATCCTAATCCAGATCTATCATTCACATAGTAAAAAGAAGTAAATTTTGATTACAATCAGTTATCCCTATGTTAAAACTAGAAAAGCTATATGTAAATGAATACCTTGTTTGACTGAGTTCTGCCTTTCTCAGCATGCCATGGTGCAACTTTTTTTATATTTTTTTTAAAGAAAACTCAGAGGCAAGTCAAAAAAATCCACTAGATAAAAAGTAATAAGTGTTGACCAGTTTCCAAAGTTGATTTGTATAAGGCTATACAGGGACTGCAGTGTCCTCCCTGGGCCCTTTAAGTGGGGAACACCACCTGGATTTTTTTTTTTTTTTAGTAACCACCTGGCTGGTTTTTGAGTGGTTACTGAAAAGTTGGCTCACAATATACACCTGCCACAGCTTCTCTCCACCAACCTAAAATTCTGTGGAGAATACTGGATTGTATGCAGGGATAGAAATCATCTACCACCTTTCTGTATCTTTAATGGGCACTAGCAGGTAGGTATCCCTGGTATGGTCAGGTAATATTATACTATTTGGCTTTAGCAATGTCTTCCAATGTACAGCTCTGGTGATATGGAGAAAAAACTAGATAGTCTGTCTTTTACAAGATCCTGTGGTTTGTTAATGCAGGCAGAGAACCACAGTTTTATGGTGGCACCTCCAACAAGCCATCGTCACCTCCACCCTTTCTAGGGTTGCCCAGATCCAGTCTTTTAGAGGCAGGATCTACACATGAATTTATGAAACAACCAGGACAACATTTAGTAAGCTGTTAAAAAAAAAAATCAAACCATGACTATTTATGGAATATTCTTGGCCCTTATGGGGTCCTTGAAGACAGGCTTGTTTAATTAGAGTAAGCTCCATGTAAGAGCCAAGTCATGACTTACATTGCATTTTGACAAAACTGGGTGTCCGAGCAGCCAATAAGCAGTGCAGTCACATGGAAGGAAGGGGAATCGGAGCTTACACAGAGCTAAGGAATCTTCCTCCCCATTCTCAGGGTGATGGAGCTGGGAAACCAAGAAGCCCATCTGAAGCACCTAGGCTGGAGTTGGACAGCCCTGGTTCGAAGAGAGTAACCCCCATAGAACATTCAAATTTCGACTTTGAAGGAATTCCTCTCGCTGCTCCACGTGAGTACCACAGCAGTCAAATACCAGTGCTACATTATTCCCCCCCAAAAATCGAGCTATACGGGAGGAAGCTGTAGTTTGGTAACAGCTCCTGTTGTGTGACCCAACTCATCAGTAACCACCCAAAAACAGCCGGGTGGTCAGCACTGTCACTAAAGATGGAAGTTGGAACTTACACAGAGCAAAGGAATCTCCCTCTCTTATCTAGATAATGGAGTGGAAAAACTAATCAGCTAATCCTCAAGCACCAAGACTTATATAAGTAACCCTCATAAAGGATTATGGCTTTGACCAGCTCATGACTTTGAGGAATCTCTCTACCTTAGTTTGACACATACAAGTGCCTAGGCAGCCAATCACCAGTGCCGTCACATAGAAGGAACAGAAGTTGGAGCTGAAGAATCTCACTCTCTCATTTAAGCAGCCAATACTGAAAACCCTAGCACGATCACATAGGAAATAAGCCACATGCTCCCATTACCCAGAAATATTGGGTATTTTTGTTCATTCCCAAAGCCAAAATGGATCAATGGGGGAATGTTAGCAAAGTAAATATAAACAGTTAATGGGACCAGTAGTAAATGGTAAAAAGCAAGTAAATGATATTCTTTATCCATAACGTGCAAGCTTCATATTCACACACCGAATGGAAAATATACTTATTTTGTCAGTTGCCAACGGAACATGTGTATAGTCTGCCATAATTCACTGCGAATGTGAAAATTAGATTCCATCATATCTAAACATTTCCCATGGCACGCAAGACAAAGGTGACATGATAAATGAACTTGATCAATAAAGCAGATCACTTTGCCATGAATTGCATCTGCCAGAAACGTGGGGGAGCCACATCAGGGTGCACAGCCCCCCATCATGTCAACCCTCCCACTCATCCCGAAACAGTTAATGCCTCCTGCCCCAGCAATCTCCTCTCTACATGCCAGAAAATCTGCAACAACACTTTCATTAATGTTACAATGTCTTCATGATGTTTACTGCATCTCAGATGACGAAGACGACAACCCCCCTCCCACCTTCCTTTTCCAGCCCAGCAGTCCACATCTGAAAATTAAAGTGTACAAATCATTTTTATGAGCACAAAATGTGGCCATTATGCAAATCCTCAGCCAGAAGACGACAATTTCAATAATGAAATCTAACAGTTGCATTTAGCTGAACACCTTGATGTGACAGAGAAGAGGAAAGTGTCCGACGCTGCCTAAATTATTAACCAAGATTATGGAAAAAAAAAAATGCAAATGTGTTTTGTGGTCTGAGGAAGCAAATTAGCGCTTTGTTAATGTAAGAGAAACAAATGAATAATTCATTAGGCAGTACATGTAATTAATTAGGAAAATTATGTGATAACCAGATACAATCCGGCAATAGTTACACTGGTGTCATGCAATTAGGATTTAGGGGTATATTTGGCAAGAGACATCAAATTAAACTGATTCTGGTCCAAGATTTGGTGTTTACGAAAGCTCAAGTATTATTTTCTTAAAAATAATACTTTTCTTTTTTGGAAAAGCCTTGTTTAAACCCAATTTATTTACATGGCGGCAACCAAGTTGGCTTATTGCAAATGCAAGCCCCATCCTCTATTTGGTAGTTCTGCACAATAAGTCAAGTCTGACCTTGCTGAAATAGATCATCTATTACCGCTTGCTTGGAGTTTTCCCATTAGACTACAGCTACACACAAGATTTTTAGTAACTGGATAGTGCTACTACAAGTGATTAGTCACTAAAACAAATGGCTCCCTAAGGAGTAAGCTACACACCTAACTGGATCAATGTTATGAGCACCAATGCTCCAATCATGAGCAACTGATCACTACAAAAATACTAATGCATCCTACCTGCATAGCCTGCTGCATACAGAGCCATTCATCCTACCCACTAATTATTTAATTACTACTCCTGTTGAGTAATGAATTGCAATTTTGCAATGTAGCTCTCAGATGGCCAGACATCACTCTAAAACAGTGTTTCTCAACCAGCATGGGGGTTCCTTCAGATGTTGTTGGGGGTTCCTTAAACAATGAGCACCTCTCAAGTCAGTCTAACAGCCAAAAAGGGTCTTAATCTTTAAAGGTGACATTATTCCCATTGACCATCACACTAATGTACTGTGAGATATGGATTTAGTAATTATAGTAGGAGATCCCAAGACCTGAAAGTTATTTTGAGTCAAGATATATATTTTATATTTATAAATATCCCCACTATACTGTAACCTTTAAAAGGACATTTATTCTTTATGTTAAAATTATTAAATCATCCACAAATTGAAAAATCATGGCTCAAAATCAAAATATACTTCCTAAAATTACATAATCGCCTATGTATAGATATGACCCATGATAAGGCTAATCTACTAATTTTCCTTGCAAATGAGAATCAGGTGATACGCAAATTAAAAGTTCTTCAGTGCTAGAAACCCTCATACTGGGCATCTGTGCCAACCCCCTAATGCCAATGTTGTATCCACCCCCACCAATAGTAAAGAAAGCAGAGTCACAGGTCAGAGCCAGGCAGTTTGTTTTTTTTTTTTTTTTTTACATCCCCTACTTGTAAATCTTTGCAGTAATCTTTTTTGTAATAGGACAAGAATACTGTTTTTTCTGCACTAAAATTGGGAAGCAGGTGTACCACCATGCCCTTATGTTGGTGCGACATGTACAAGTAGCTTTACATAGAAGCTAGAGAAATATATATATATATATATATAATAAAGCACAACTCGAGGTATGACTGTTAAAATGTCATGTAAAGAAAGGCTGCACTCCCCTCAGACTAACATGACTTTTCTGAACTCTGCACCAGTCACGTTTGCTCAATAGCTTGTTTGTTTTAGGCAATGAAAAAATAATCAATTTTCTAGTATCATTAAAAAGAAATAAAACTGTGTTAAAGCAAGAAGGTGGAATGAGAAAAAACTGCTTTGTTATCGCCAATAATTTGTTTATAGTGGATTTCAAATTAAAACTTGTGTCATGGCACTTTAAAGTCCAGTTGCAAATTTAAAGTAAAAGTAAAGTGGATGGGTGTACAAAAGACCTAAAGCATCTTAGTTCACCAATCCCCCTTCATCTAAAATACATTCTGTCTGCCTGTATGAGCAGTAATCTTGCTAATGACACAAGCTTTGCCATGTTTAATCATGATTTCTGATTGGTACAAGACAAATATGAATTTCCTCCTTCTTATGCCACTGCAAGCCCTGACGAAGTGGGACTGGTTAGTCTCAAAAACGTGTTGGGTTAATGTACACATCTACTTCATTTTACAACAAGATTTTCAAACCTTCACTTTTTCACGTTACAATATCAAGATGCCTTCCTGGGCATTTTAACATTGCTTACCCAAAGTTTAAGTATCTCACACATGTGAATGAAATGAAAGTGGAAGTAATTATCTTCTAGGTTATCATTGCTATTACCATACCCTATCGACAGGCATTATATAGGTAATTTTTTTTCAAGTTTGCCCATAGTTATTGTCTCTATAAACAATTCTTCTGGATAAACTATGTCTATAAGGTTTTATATCTGGGATATGTTTATTTCCCCAGGGGTTGACCTTGATGGACTTATGCCTTTTTTCAATCTGACATACTTTGTAACTATGTAAGGAACTTGCAGATGGTAATTTATCTCTCTCGTATCATTTTGAAATTCTATCTAAAGTGGAAAAAGAGCTAGCACAATGTACAGGAGGCAAAAAAAGTTAGGTGTTAGTTGTTTCTTTTTCCACTGGCTGTCCAGTTCTAATGACAAATATTGATGCCACAGGGTGAGGTCTGGTGGGTGTTGTAGGGAAGTTGTACAAAGTTATGTAAAGGAAAAAAAAAAAAAAAAAAAAAAGTTATGGGAGTCTGGAGCCTCCGACTCTGCCAGGTTACAAGTGATCTCTAAAAGTAAAGCAGCTTGTAAGCTGGCCAGAGGTAGACACTGACACGGCCATGGAGAATGCATTTTTTGTAGGTGCACTTTCACCTACATTAAACTAAACCAGCACAAACTCAGCCACATTCTATCCAAGAACCTGTAATAGAGAAGCTGCCATCTCTGCAAGACATTCTAGCTCCATAGCTGTCATGCTGAGCCAATGGCTTCACTATCCTGGATGGAAGACAAGCTGACCCACCCCATTTACCTGCTGGATCAAGGTTGGTTTTGCAAAGAACTATAGCCATAGAAAGCCAGGCAGTTAGCATTTTCAGGAAGAGGTGTTTGTCTCCTGTAACCTAAGCACCATCCAAAAACATTCTTGGTAAGGTCAGATATCGTGAACACACAAGTTTTATGAATTCTCCTTTCATACTAAGCAAATTGAACTAGGAACTCTCCAGTTGTATGGTGTGACAGTGCCATCTGAAAGATGTGGAAGCCCTATTTAATTAAAATGTTAGTTGAACCCAGGGCTGATTTTTTTTGTTTTTTTTAATAATATATATTGGTTATTTTTAAAAGGAAAAGGTTTGATGAAAGTGCAAGCGGTGGATCTCCCATACAACAATATGGTTTTCCATTGGCAGCCATGGACTGAGACCAATGGACTGAGACGGAAGCCGTTGCCTATAGAAGTGGATTTTATCCTATAATAAAGGAAGGATTGTGATTGGTCGTTACAGGCAGCGGCTACCCTCTGGGACGATTTTTTTTTCTACAGCCTCCCCCAAATACAGCTCCACCTTCAAATACCCCTATAAATGCAGCCCTAAATTTCAACGCTACCCAAATATGACCGGTGGAAGAAGTCGACAACTCCGTATGCCAAAAATACAAAAAAACTTTATGCATAGTGCTCAGGTACATGATGTGGGGATTAAATCACTTCGTACACAAAAATAGATCAACGTGATTGGTTTGTGAAATGTGATCAGATAAATTCTACACCCCTTATAAAGCTATTCATTGGCTCCAAAAAATAAAACAGGAACTGTAAACCTCTACAGTAAACCAGTAGAGAGGAGGAAGGCTGGGCTGCTGGAAAGAGTTAACGCCAAGCCGAAACAATCATCAGCTTTCCTTTCACATGTGATGAGAATTAAACCGCCCCTGAAAACGGCCCGAGGGGCTTAGAACAGCTCAATTTCGCAGCCTTCAGTTTTAATCCGTCAGTTAGCGTTATGATCAGTCCTGACCTCATCATCACCGTGCAGGTGGTTGGAGAGCTCCTGGAGCACGGCCGCCTTGCCGATCTGATCGTTCCGTCTCCTTTCCATGATCAGGTCCTCCAAGCTTTGAAACTCCAGTGTGTGGCTTTTCTTTTCCGAAAGCTGGATTTTCAGCCTATAGGGCTGCTTGCCTATCCTGATCTCGCCGCCGATCTTAAACTCCCTCTTGCCATAGCGGCACCAGGCGGCAAAGCACTCCGAGTTCCTCCAGCTGAGCTCCTGGTCTTTGGCCCCTACTTGCTCCATGGCGTTCTGGACCACCATCTCCGGGCTGAGGGGTTTGAATTTGTACTGGTCGTTGACTATCCTGCCCCTCCTGCCCTGGCTGGCGTCGGTCATGAAACTGTTGGTGATCTCCAGTCTGTAAAGGTGAACCACCTGAAAGTCCCCAACGTACACCACCCAATGGGGATATTGGTTCTTGGCAACAAACTCCACCAGGTCCCCGGGTTTGCATTTGTTCAGCAGGTTCTCCGGGGAATAGGTGGTCAGCTGTTCTGCGGAGCCGAAGCCCTTTTCGTAGATACACTCGTCCCTGTAGTAGACCGAACACTCCACCTCGTTGCAGTGGTCGTACTGCAGATCTTCCGGTAGGGTGCCCTGCTTGTCAGGATCCTGAACCGGGTCATCCAAGTCGTCGTCGTCAGCCGAGAAGATATAGGAGACCCCTATCCTGGGTCCTTCGTCCCTGTCCACCCCCGTAGGGTCCGCGGTGGGCACTTCTTTATAACTTAGGTGGGTCAGTTTCTCTACGTGGTTTCCCATCTCCCTGCAAAACAACAAGCACCCATTAGTACAGCCTCCTCCACCTGTTGCAGCTAACCAGTCCTGTGCAGCAAGGTGCAGTGAAACCTGAGCTCGCATGAAGAAAGCGAACACCTCAGGGACAAAGCACCGGCTGCTTTCGGTTTTTTCAAGCGCAGCTGCGAATCTTTTAACCCCAAGCATGCCAGATCACAGACACCCAAGCTCCAAAATAAAACATCATTTAATAATAGCTGCCACAACACATAAACAGGAACTAAAACCACTTATAAAAATATAGCAATTTCTGCAGCAAAACATTTACATAATATTTATCTGATCTCTGCAGGTTGTATCCCCCTCCTATTGTATCCCCATCCAACTAGATTGTAAGCTCTTCAGGGCAGGGTCCTCTCCTGTGTCTGTCATTTGCAATCTCTTTTTAATGTACAGTGCTGTGTAATATGTTGGCACTATAAAAATCCTGTTTATTAATAACAATATTAATAAAATAGACAAACACAACATTTAATAATCCCTTTATCTAAAATCAGAATAAAGCCAGGTTGTGGTCAGTGGATCCCCAGGGTGTCATCCAAGCTTTTTTTGTTAATAATATGGAGAAGGTTTGAACTGATTACACAGCTGAGCACATGGCAGGACTATGAGGACAGGTAGATGTGGCTATAATGGTGTAAGTTCAGGGATCGCCTAATACAATAAAGAAACTTACCAAGGCACGCGGGCTGGTCGCCTCCGTCAGGCCGAGCTGTGTGCAGGCTGTGCTCCGGGCAGGCACCATGGATGGAACATGTTGGAGGAGCGCAGTAATCCGGCTCCGATCGCTCTGCGCACAGCGCACCTTATTGTAGGATCCGCTCAGACAGCAGACTGATCCCCTCCCACCCCGGGCAGCTGAGCCCAGAGGAGTGACAGCTTAACCCTCTACTGCCCATACACACAGCTCAGCCATACACACAGCTCAGCCTGCCCATACACACAGCTCAGCCTGCCCATACACACAGCACAGCCTGCCCATACACACAGCTCAGCCATACACACAGCCTGCCCATACACACAGCCTGCCCATACACACAGCCTGCCCATACACACAGCTCAGCCTGCCCATACACACAGCTCAGCTATACACACAGCTCAGCCTGCCCATACACACCCATACACACAGCTCAGCCTGCCCATACACACAGCTCAGCTATACACACAGCTCAGCCTGCCCATACACACAGCCTGCCCATACACACAGCTCACCCTGCCCATACACACAGCTCAGCCATACACACAGCCCAACCTTCATATGTGTTGGAGGTCAGGGAACCAATGATTTGAAGGTAAATGGTAAAATAGCCAGACAAATGGTATTTGTAAAATCAGAAGTCAACATTGTCTTTTTTTTCATTAAAGCCCAATGCTGTGCTAATCTATTTGCAAATGTTAAAAAAGAAAAAGCCCAGGCGGCTGCAATACTTTTATTCAATCCAAAGCGGTCCCTTGCAGTATCTCTTCTGTGCCACAAGATGTCCCCAGCATAATGGACTATAAAAATGCTCAGGGGCACTCAACACCTAAAATTGAGAACACAACTGTGAAGCCAGGGTATTAGCCCCAACATATTACACAGCGCTGTACAAAGTCCATAGTCATGTGACTAGCTGTCCCTCAATAGAGCTCACAATCATTATAATGTCCCTGTCATAGTCATTATTACAGTCTAAGGTCAGTTTTAGAGGGAAGCCATTTAACCTAACTCCATGTTTTTTTTAAAGTAGAAGGAAACCGGAGTAGCCAGAGGAAACCCACGCAAACACAGGGAGAACCTGCAAACTCCATGCAGATAGTGTCCTGGCTGAGATTTGAACCGGGGACCTGCAAAGGCCAGAGTGCTAACCACTGAGCCACTGTGCTCAGTAGTTAGCTTTGTACACAGAAACTTGTGGAACAGAAAAGGGTCCTTCTAACTAGGGCAATTCCTTGAGCAATGGGCAATTTGTGCCTCTCAGGTCACTTACCACTGACACCAATGATTTTTAGCTATCTGGAAGGATGACATTGATCACAATGGCCAGTAATGTAGAAAGTATTCTTCCCACTGACCATCACTCAACGAGCTATTGAAGAATTTATTATTCTCGCCAGATGTTCCCTAAGACTTGAAAGTTATTTGAAGGGTTCCCCCATGGTAAAACGTTGACCTAAAGTGTCTTTGTATGGTGCAGCATGCACATTACCTGCAAACACCTGATCTCGATACTGGCAGGTGGGGGCACATACTTTTGCCCAATGATCCTTACTGTCCTAAATCCTCATCCTAAATTACTGTCCCTCTAGATCAGTGTTTGTGATCAGCGTGCCAGGGGTCTGTGGAACCCTAGGACTCCTCCAGAGGTTGCTAGGGGTTCCTTGAGTAATGAGCAGTTTATGGCCCTCAGTTTAAGTGACACCATGATGTTTTTTGGTATCTGTAAGTTGACATTCTTCCTACTGACCACCACACTAACATACTGTGAGCCATGGAAATAGAAATTATAGCAAGGGTTCCCTAAAGACCTGAAAAGTATTTCAAGGGTTCCTCCACGGCACAAAGATCATGAATGGTTGCTCTAGACCAGGGGTGTTAAACTGCCAAATCTGGCCCCCAACGTCCTTGTTTTTGGCCCCCAATGGAATCCTAAATATGAACTGCAGCTGGCCCACCACTGCATAGAAATAGCGCCGCTACTACAATTCCCGACATTATCTATAGACCTGTGGGCTCTGTACCTATGCGTGGCCCCGCATTGGACTGTTTTATAGACTAAGGAAGTTGTAGTAGCGACATCACTCACGTCCATAGACCAGCGGGCCTATGTGTGGCCCCACATTGGACTGTTTTATAGTCGCAAGTAATGCTGGGAATTTTAGTAGCGGCGCTATTTCAATGAAGAGGGAGTTCCAGTGGCGGGCCACTCATAGGATTTAGCTCCGCACTGGCCGCGTTGGGCATTTCCAGCACTCCCCCTCAGCTGTACTTTTCCTTGCTACTCCAAGGCATGGACTTGAATGGTTGGATTTTCATAGAAGAATATTGTTATTAATATTTTTAATCTGTGCAAAAAGGTTACCACTGAAATTTAATTCAGAAGGCTACAAATAGAGAAAGAGGCATAAGATGTTTTCTTAAATAAAACGTAAAAAAATTCTTATGCTTCTTTCTCTAATATAGGCTTGTTCCAGATTGAGTGTGAAGAAAAACATTTTTGTTTCCATAATAAAGGTTTAATATCTAATGAGATTGAAAAACTTCCTCTATTTTTTCAATAAATTTCAAGGTTGGCCCCTGACTTTGTCTAAAATTTTAATTTTGGCCCTCTGTCCCTTGTGAGTTTGACACCCCAGCTCTATAACAAAGCTATATACATATATAGCATAGCAATAAATTTCAGCATTTTCCTGGCTGTCATTTTTGTATAAAAAGCTTCAATCGATTGAAATGTGGGAACCGGCAATCACTACATTCACACAAATGTTAAGCCGCTTTCCAAGCTCCAGTAAATTGCCTGGAAGGTTTATCCTCAGGGCCGGGGGCCTTATCTCGTCTAGGTTCCTCCGACACACCCACACAGCAGAGTTATATAATTCTACCTGCACTTGGGAAATCAGAGTCAATGACCTTGGAGGTGTGTTCTTTGCACAATCACCTTACACACTTCCCAACTAACTTGCTGCTTGTTAATGGCCTTCCTGTTCAGTTTTTAGGAAACAGTGCAGAGCCCAACCACCGGAATTTTCCAGGCAGTGTGTAATAAGACGGATATTCTAGAGTCTTAGGGGAATATTTAAAAATAGTTTTTGCTTTTTTATCTTTTTTGGTATATTGTTTTCTTTTTTTTTTATGTTTGATATTATTTGTTTTTTTTTTTATTTTCTTCCTATAGCTCACAGCTTTTTGTTAAGTTGTTATTTGTTTCCTTTACTGAGACACCGCATGGAGTTTGTACATTCTTTCTTTGTGTTGGTTTCCTCCAGGTTCTCTAGTTTCCTCAGACAATCTAAAACAAAAATAGCAATCAGTGGAAGAGTGTGATTCATACAAGGGACATGGTTCACGGCTCTAGCTGATGTGCTCCACCCCGACAGGGTCCTTTTCCTGACCCCGATGAGGGGCGCACCGGCCACAGCCGCGGACCACCGGTTGGCGATCGCTGATATAGAGAACTCTCTTCCCAATTATACACTTTAAGATCATTACAAAGGACAAGGGGGCGCTCTTTGCGTCTGGAGCAAAGAAAAAAAATATTTCTAAGATAAGGAAGGGATTCTTCACTGTAAGGTCTGTGAAAATGTGGAATCAGCTCCCTCCGGAAGAAGTTTCAGCATCTACTATAGATTTAGGAAAAAGCTGGATGATTTCTAGAAGCACAGAATATACCTGGGGATTAAAGATTTAAAGTAAAGATAAACAGACTGCTGATCCCGGGAACATCTGATTGCCTCATGGAATCAGGAAGAAATTTTTTTTCCCCTGTTGGAGCAAATTGTACCAGGGGTTTTTTTTTGCCTTCCTCTGGATCAGCTATGTCCATGGGGTTTTATATCTGGGATATGTTTATGTTGATGGAACTTGATGGTCTTTTTTCAGCCTGATTTACTATGTAACTATGTTTATTGATTTCCTTCAATAAACATTTCCTTCAAGAAAAATGGAGGAGGTGTTAATCACTTACATTACTTACAATTAAATGGTGAGCTCCTTTAAAGGAACATTGACTGTTGGGTTACAGGAGCCCATTCGGGACAAAGTATTGGTATCTATAGAAGAGTCCCTAGTGGCCCACTCAAGTTCATCTCAGTTGCCGTCCTCTGCAGTTGCCCCAGTGGGGTCATGCTATACTTTGCTCATGCAGATATAGAGGAACATGTGCTCTCCTCCTTGGTGACATTATTCCATTCTATCAGCCAATTGCTAGGCCCTAGCACTGTCACATGACAATAGGAGTAACATCACTGCACCCCTGGGTCAATGACACCGCTCATCCTATTGCAAGCTTTATATTGCACGCACTCGGGACCTATGCAGTGTAATCTTCGCCGTACAGGTTGGAGTTACGGAATAGAAATATACTTGCTGAGTCTTGGAAGCTAATCTTAATATTGTCAAACAGTCTCTGGATAGCTGAATAACAGCAGATAATAATTGGTTGGTTTGGATCCTGAGATAATCTGATAGAAAAAGAGAAAAGGTTTAGCCTCAGTGAATGACCACAGATGTCCCAAGATGCGGATGCAACACTCTTTGCTGCCTTGTCCCGTCAGTTCTACAACCTCTCGATATCTGAGGGGAGTTCTTGAAAAACGGAACCTAAGCCCTCCTGAGGAAGTAGGCAAGCCCCGCGAAACGCGTAGAGGTTTTGTTGGTCATGTTTTTAGTTGCACACTGTATATGTTAACTGTAGAAGAATTGTATGTATAATTCATTGATTTTAAAGATTTATATTACAGTTAGACATTTTATTATGTGAATAGGTAATTATTGGAAATTGATGTAAAACTTTGCCTTTAAAGTCCCCTCCTTTCTTCTCTGTCTTTACAATTTTTGAATATATTGGGATGGGGCAAGCAGAACTGAAAAGATGTTTCAGTCCCTTTTACTCTTAAATGCGAAGCTTTATTAG
The DNA here is from genome assembly GCF_032062135.1 of Pyxicephalus adspersus. NCBI lineage: Eukaryota > Metazoa > Chordata > Amphibia > Anura > Pyxicephalidae > Pyxicephalus > Pyxicephalus adspersus. The sequence continues at coordinate 11,185,144 of NC_092862.1, read as the reverse complement.
AGAATGGATCAATAAATCACTGGTATAGTAAGTATTGGAAGAGTTGAGGGCTTCTTTCAGGAGCCATTATTATTTTGCCCTGCATGGGCTTGGTGTCAGTGGCCACTATATGCCAAGAATCACGGACTCCTAATCTGCGACAATGGACCATATTGCAGGTCCCATTGGAGATGTTCATTGGGGTGCCATACAAATTGCAGTAAGGCTTTATAAATCGGGGATTATCAATCTGTTCCTTTTTTTCTGCCTTGGTAACAAAATACCTATAGATAGTTTGGATGGCTGTTGGTGATGTTCTCTTACTTTTCGCTCTTCGTGTCCTTGTTTTGGCCTGGAATACAACAGGAAAACTCTCTTATTAGGTGGTGGTCACTAGAATATCCATCTTCCTTTACATTTGTTCCTGTTCTGGAGACATCTGAAACATTTTGATTCCCCTCCCATCTCTCCTGGTGACAATGATCACTGATAGTCATCCTTCTCCATTACTGAATATCTCAGCCTTGCAATCCTGACATATTGGCTATACCAGCCATAGGAGCTGACACATGTCAGCGTGTCAGGTGCTGCATCTGTCCACCTGTTTGCTCTGTGTGTTTGCTGTTCTCTAGGAACATTGCAGATCTCAGGCGGAGCATTGTTTGCTTGGCAGTGGAGGATGAAGTACATTGAGCAGGGTTGTTTTATGACAATCCAATATATGTGGATTAAAAAACCTGGTGTATAACTTTTTACAATGCGGATTGCTTTTTTTTTTTTGTGAGAGGGTGCTTATGAGACGCGACCCGCTTTCCATGCTGTAGTATGGTAGTGAAAGTTCTGTTATTTCAAAGATGCAAATCAGTCCCCATCCCAAACAGTGGACGCTCCCTTGGAAAGGAGAACATTCTGTGCATCATGATGTAACCACCTGGTCAATAAGACCGGGTACACATCTGTGCCATGCTGCATTCTGAATGGAACCCAGTGCACAATGCCGATACCCTGTGCTGCATTGCAAAGCATGATACTGCAAATAGTATAGTTTTTCATGCACTGCCATGCAGTAGGCAACCTATTTAAATTAATGACCTGCCTGACCCCACTGCAAAGCAGGACACAACACAATGCACCTTTTTCCACCTGCATAGATGTGGACCTGAAACTATGTTCACACAAGGGGTATGCGATTACTACAAGGCATGGCCACCTGCATGGCTGCCTATTGTGGCTCTAACCAAATTAATTACAGGTAGTCTCCGTGTTAAGGACACCCGACATAGGGACAACTCCTAGATACGAATGGGGTTTTCTTGCTGGTTCCTGTGCAGGACAGAGGCTTGATGGGGGCAGGGGGCAGTTTGCATTACTTGCAGAAGAAATAATATGCTAAATACAGCTGAGGTTGTGGGTGATCTTAAGGACTGAGCTCCTCTGCGACATCTTATAACTCTTTTATGACCAAGACAAACTCTCTCTCTTTTTGCATATCAAAGCACAGCTTGCTCCAAAAGTTAATGAATGTCTAGGCTCCATAAAGATACATTTTTTTGCTTAGTTTGTAATTAACTCACAGTGAGAATTTTATACAGTAACTGACACCACACTGCCTTGTTATATGTTGAGACAAACATCTGTCCTAATTGCATTTATTAAAATAATCTACCTGTTCTGACTTACATACAAATTCAACTTAAGAACAAACCTACAGTCACTATCTTTGTATGTAACATGGGGACTACCTGTACATTTAAATGAATGCCACGGTGCAATATAGCACTACATGCATTGCATTCTTTGGGAATGCCAGACTTCTTTTCTATGCTTTGTCTGATGTTCCTAGTATTTGGAGCAATTCTCATAATGTGAATATACACTTAGATTTTATTCTATGTGCTGTACAGTGAGGTTCATTGTGCTAAACTCAAGGAATCAGACATTGCTCTGTATAAAGAACAAAGTTTTATGCTCCCACCTATGCATTATGCTCAACACATTTCTGTGCATTTTGTGCATGGGGTTAGTATTGCAATGGATAGTCATGCAGGTGGCATTTGTTGAGTTGCCATAACTCTCTCATAGAAGGAACAAAGCCTTAATTGCTTGTACCTGGAACACAGCTTCTTGTACTGCCAGTTGCCTAGAAGCTGGTGTGACAATGAACAATTGGATTGCACAATTTCTGTACAACCTGCTTTAAGTTTTCCAAAACCTAAACAATCCAATCAGGCAGGCATTGCACTCTATCGTTAATAAACCTCAAAATAACTGCAATAAGGTCAGCATTAGAAAGGCCACAGCCATGCACCTGTACATATTATCCACAGGTGCTTACAATGCACTATGCTTGCACAGCTGTTGTATTTCACCTTTGGACTCCCTTTAGTTCTATAATATTTGTTCTGGGATTGTATGGCAGGCTAGTGCACTGTCACAAAGCTTCTGATATGTTTGATTTACCTGCAGCACAGCACAGAAATGACCTATGGCATGCTGTTCCAATAGTGACCAGCAGGTGGCCACTTTACTACCAACTTTACTAGCTGACAACTCCTAGCTAAACTTTAATATATCTTCATTATTATTATTATTAATAAACAGGATTTATATAGCGCCAACATATTACGCAGCGCTGTACATTAAATAGGGGTTGCAAATGACAGACTAATGAGTAGAAAGTAGGAGCAAGCCGAATAGGACGAGGAAGACCATTCCAGAGAGTTGGAGCAGCTCTAGAGAAGTCTTGTAACCGTGCGTCTATGTCCCATGTTGGAAGATTTCCCTTCATTTCCTGTACCTGAAACACAACAGGAAATCAGAAAAAATGTGGAGGGAGAATATGATATTTTATTATTTTTGAGTCATATTTATTTTCTAAAATCCAACTTTATTATTTGCTGTGTGTAAATCAATTGGCATTTTTTTATTATATTTTCTTTCACTGTTCTTAGCTTATTTTATTCTGTAGTTGCACCCTAGTGCTGCTTATCTCCTGCAGCCTGTTCAGACACTTATTGTCTACATGAATTTAGTGTTGGCTGCATATAATTTTCCTAGACCAGCTATATCACAGAGCTCTTTTTTTATAAATGATTCACTGTGAATTCATATGAAATTTACTAACATGATTCCAATCTCTACAATTCACCCTCCAGTTCCTATAAATATAATGACTTGTTGTGTCACCTAGTGGCCAATTGTGCACAGCTGTTACAATAGGACATTGTAAGATATATATAAATTAATATAATGTTCGAATTTAAAACAAATTAACAAGGGAAATAATTTATAAATACCTCCATATAGATAATAATAATAGAAAAATGTTTATCAAAGCAGCCATAGTTTTCACTAGGAGTGCGTGTGACAACACATGAGTATGATTTGGAGACAGTTGTCACCCTATTACAGGACGCGTCCGAGCACAGACCTTCATCTTAGGATCACAAAGGATTGTTTTAATGCAGCTACAGATTTTAAAAGACTTCATATTACTTTTAAAAATAAATTATTAATAAAAATCATCCGAGACAGTAACATAGTAAGAGAGAACTGTTCTAGGGGTCCATTTATAAAGCAATGAATTTGACATTCACCAACATTCACAGATGCAGAGTCGTCCAGATTCATGTGTATTAAAAGCTAGTGACTGATTCCCCAGATGAATGTCAGTATCGGTGGGCCAACCCCTAATAACTTATAATCATAAAGAAAGAGAGAAAAGCAGGGGGTTCTTATGGCAAACCTGTGTGTATGCAATGTATTAAAATTAATGTTTAGAATCATAAAATGACAGAATATGTTAATATAATATATCAAAGTTTAGAAGAAAACTTGCATAGTCATCACACAAACAGATCAATAAGTCCACGTTGTCCAAGCATGGAAATACCTATAAAGATATCAATGTATTTGTTTCTCCTGTAGCCCAAAGTAACAGAAATAATATTAGGTGAAACAACACATTTATTTTACATATTGTCTCTTTTTTCTGATGCGTTTCGCCATCTGGGCTTCCTAAGGGGTATGGCGAAACTAAGAGATTTTCCAAGAAAGGGAGGGAAAAATCTTGATATAAAGCTTTTCTTGTGCCATAATTTGTTCTGCAACAGACAATATCAGGGATCTCTGCAATCTTGGTGGTGCCAGGAGATGGCTTGCATAGCAGTGAGAAGAAATCGCTGGAGTGATTTCAACATATTCTGTTTTTTTTATGTTACAAAACATTATTTTCAATATATTGCATACAAGCACGTGTGCTCCCTTCTTCCTTTTTGTTTTCCAAAAAAACTCAATGATGGTGAGATCAAACACAGAGAAGCAGAAGTCATGGGTAGGGGAAGTGTAATCTCTCATGTTGGTGCCTGGGCAGAGAAGCCATCCTTCCATTTCATTTTAAGATTCCATGTTCCAGAACAAAAAAATACATGATGATCTGTTAAAAGTCCTATGAGCCCCAGACTTCCTGTAGTAAGCTGACAACACAGCCTTTGATGTGCTAAAAGGGTTGTCAGCGCTGCCTAGTGGAATAAGAAAAATCTGCGCTTTTCACCATCTTCATTTAATATCAGGAAAAGGTTCTGTCGATCATCAAAGTAAAATTTGGCATTGCTGATAACAGTGGCAGAAGTAGCCGACAGTGCGCCACTGTGCAGAAATGTGGGCTCCACACTGATCTCACTTGGGGCCCTTGTTGGCTGAGGAGGGTCCAGGGACCTTTCGAGCAACACACTTTGTACTTCTCTATGTCTATTCCTGGCTGACAGTGCTGCTTGGAATTTCAGTAGAACAGTGGCATTCCACCATTTATTGTGTGCCACTTCCCCTGCCTCTTAGACTGTAAGCTCTTCGGGGCAAGGTCCTCTCCTCCTCCTGTGTCACTGTCTGTATCTGTCTGTCATTTCCAACCCCTATTTAATGTACAGCGCTGTTTAATGTTGGCGCTATATAAATACTGTTTAATAATAATAATTCTCCCTGAGTTTACCTCCCAGTAGTGGTCACCTTGACCAACAAGGAAAGTTGAACTGCCCAGCAGAGGCCAGCAATAAAACCTGAAGCAGCTGGTGACACTTTCTTTTTTTACTTGAACTAAGAAGCCACATGAGCGCTCTTTTAAATGAGTATAAAATAGGAGTAAGTTGAATAGGACGAGGAAGACCATTCCAGAGAGTTGGGGCAGCTATAGAAAAGTCTTGGAGGCGTGTGTGTGATGAGGTTATGAGTGAGGAAGTCATTAGTAGGTCATTGGAACAGCAAAGAAAGCGGCTGGGGGAGTATTTTTCTACCAGGTCAGAAAGGTAAGTAGGACAAGAACTGTATTTCAGCAATACTGAAGTGACACAGACAGTGACACAGGAGGAGAGGACCCTTCCCCAAAGAGCTTACAATCTAGAAGTTGGGGGAACTATCACACAATAGGAGGGGAGATATGTAGTGGTGGGAAGTAGTGACGGTTATAAGAGACAGAAGAAGACGGGTAGGCAAGTTTCAAAAGATGGGTTTTGAGAGCTCTTTTAAATGAACAGAAAGTAGGAGCAAGCCGAATAGGACGAGGAAGACCATTCCAGAGAGTTGGGGCAGCTCTAGAAAAGTCTTTGAGCTGTGCCTGTGATGGGGTTATGAGTGAGGAAGTCATTAGTAGGTCATTGGAGGAGCGAAGACAGCGGCTAGGGGAGTATTTTTCTATCAGGTCAGAAAGGTAAGTGGGGCAAGAGCTGTGGAGGGATTTGAAGGCAAAGCACAGGAGCTTGAATTTGATTCTAAGGTAAAATAAAAAAAAACTAACTTACCTGCCTGACCACAATCTTTTCTATAATGTGCAGCTCAGTGCACAATCCTGGCATACCTGGCTGCCGGCAATGAATAAACTCCTGTGCACATTTGCAGGAATTACATCCTTGATGAAAAAGCAGAGGTGTGCTTTAATAATTGCAAACAGGCAAGTACATTTATGTTATTGCAAAACAGACTGCAATCAAGAAATGCAATTGGAAATGATATTCCGCCTAAAAAACAACTTGATAGGAGATGAAATGTCTCCCTACTATTGGAATCAGTCTGGACTTTGTCAATGAACATTATGGCTGCTTTGTAATATAAAATAGGATAAAATAATATTACATTGGATAGAGATCTGTCGAAGGTTTATCTGTGAATTCCTGGTATTCGTTGCTCAATAAATCTCAGTAATAAATCTATGCATTCCACATAGGATTACCTAACCATAGACCGTGTGCGTCATAAAACAGGTATGCTCACTGTCTTGTGTGTCATTCCAAAGATGATTGGTTATCTTCTCAACGTTTCTTCGGACAGCACACTTATTTGGCATCACTTTAGGATGCATTTGAAACATAACCTAGTTCATTAACCTGTGACTTACATTTACCCTCCATCTGCAGGATCAACCTGCTTTTATTATACAGTATTTATATAGCACCAACATATTACATGGCACTGTACAAAGTCCATAGTAATGTGAATAGCTATCCTTCAAAGGAGCTCACAATCATAGTCATATGTCTTTATTACAGTCTAAGGCCACTTTTGGGGAAGCCAATTAACCTAACTACATGTTTTTGGGTAGACCAGAGTACTTAGAGGAAACAAATGCAAACACAGGGAGACCCTGCAAACTCCATGCAGATAGTGCTCTGGCTGGGGTTCGAACCTAAAACCTAGCATTGCAAAGACCAGAGTACTAACCACTAAGCCACCATGCTGCCTATTTGCATTCTCAATGGGTCCCCTTTCAGACTCGTGATTTGCAGCTCCTGTCGTTGTATGTCTGGGAGAAGAGAACCACACTGCATCCGCAATTGCAAGTTTTTATGCCCATGACAGCACTTTCAGGAACTGCACCACAATAAGCTGCAACCACCTACAAAAAACCATTCCCTTGAACCTCCAATAAAATGCTGCGGCTCAACAACGGTATGAAATGGCTTGAACTCTCCAATGACATAGAAACAACCCTGTGGCAGTGAATGTTAAATTGATGACTACCAAAAATGTAGAAACATGGAAGTTTTGAGGTTAACAATGCCTTCTAAAGACGATCATCCCACTTAGTGATTCTTTTATTTAGTAAAGATAGAACCTGTTCACCCATACCATTTTAGAAGTGCAGGTCTTTGATTTTTTTTTTTTTTGGTAAACATGTAAAGATAGAAAAATCATATATTATGGCAGTTTGTATCCAGACAATCCTAAATCTAATGCATGCATTCTGATTCTACAAATGAGTATATCACGCAATTATCTGATCTCCTCTGGCTAATTTAATGTGGTCTCATCAGGAGAAGATATGATTGATGTAACAATTTATAATTGACATAATTTATCAATAACGCACAGTGAGAAATCATAATGTCTAACTAGAGATGAGGAAATAATGGCAGACAACATGCTGCTGGGTGAATATTAAATTAGCCCAAAGCGTTATCTGCTCATTACATTCAGAGCAACCCCCTCCCAAAAAAAGTCCTTGCCTTTCATCCACCCCAAGGGGATCTTTAGTTACCTATCAGAGTTAGCACAAAAAATAGTAACTTGGTTTCAAAAGTCACTTTAGATTTGGATAGAGTAAGGAAGAGTTAAAACAATTTCTTCTCCCTACTAACTGCCTAACTCTTTGGTGATCAGGACAAATGTATGGATGAATCTGCCCAGTGGGAATGCAGACATGAATAAAATCTTGGCAGAGGGTCTAAGCCCCTACTAATCCCAAACCTACCCAATAAAAAAAAATTGCCTAGTGGTAAGTGGGTAAATAATATAAGATGCCATACAAAGCCTATTAAGACCCAATAGGATGTTTTAAGAATCAACATGAAACTAGCAGATATACACGATACCCCTCAAATACAGGGCAGAAAGGTGGCTCAGTGGTTAGCTTTGCAGTGCTGGGTCCCAGGTTTGAATTTGGCAAGGACATTATCCGCATGGAGTTTGCAGGTTCTCCTTGTGTTTGTCTGGGTTTCCTCCCACATTCCAAAAATTTGTAGTTAGGTTAATTGGCTTCCCCCAATGGGGGAGGGGGAGAATAATCCCCAGTGCTAACATCAAGGTTAAATATACCAGTATGTTTTTAGGAGCCAATGTGCCACCTAGAAGGGTGGGTCGATCTTTGTTTATGGCCATTATCTAATTCTAGAGATGGCAGCTAAGATATCACAAACTCTAATTTTAGTGGCACGATGGTTCAGTGGTCACCGTTCCTGCCTTACAGTATTAGGGTTTCAGGTTTTATTTTATACTAGGACACTACCTGCAGCTTGTGTTCATGGGTTTCCCTCCAGGGCCCCCATTTCTGGGGGTGATAATGGGCACAAAGTCAAGAATTGGGCTTTAGGCTATGTTCAGACTGGCAGTAAGGTTGCAGTATGGGTACCACTTCCTCATGGCACTGATCTGCTCTTTGAGTATTACATTTAATGTAGTTTCTACCCATGGCAGCCCAAAACAGTGCAACAGTGAGCGGTTTAGTTCTTTTTACTGCAGCCGGCTGTCAACCCTGCAAATGATGGTTCTTTAATAACCCGCGCCATGATACAGGCAAGCAAGTGACTGGATAGGTGCCAGCTGCTGGAATCCAAGAGAGAATGTTTGGTCTGAACTCTCCTTAAATATTGTAATGTTTTAATAGAAGTCAAAATTCAAGAAAACTAAATTAATTAAAGTTGCAGGACTCTCATTTGGAAATGCCAATTTCTTGGTTAGCATGATGACATTCCCATTCCCATACATGGAGGAGCCACTGGCAGGGAAGGCTGAGCATGAATGATTACTTATTTCAGGTCAGTTGCTTGGAAAGCAAATATAACATAAATATAAATATAGATTAAGATTAAGTTTACAGTTTGGTCAATGTTAAGTAAATATCTCAAATAAAATGGATGTAGAGACCAAGATGTCCAAAAAAAATGTTGGTGACGGAGTTAGGCCACACTTGGGTGCATCATGCAGAAGTCACCTTTTATTCCCCATATATATATTTATACTGTATATGTACTGAATATGTATATATATATATATATATATATATATATATATATATATATACATATTATATGTATATATTTATATATATATATATATATATATATATATATATATATATATTGTAAACCTGTCGCAGTCAGTTTTGTTAGACAACTTGGTCTGTAAGTAACTAAAAGAAAGTAAGAAATGCACAAAAAAACAGCAAATTATATACAAAACACCATTACACAGGTATTAACCCCACACAACAAACAAAATTCAATATTGTTCACAATAGCAGTGCTTTAAAACCCCTGAGGTACTTTTCCACTGCTATATTTCCTTTCTAGTAGCATTTAAAAATAGCCAGCACAGCTAATAATAGGTTGTTTTGAAAACTGACTGCAATATTCACATCTTTGTTAGTTGAATAGAACATTTATTTATACAGGTCTATAAATGACGTGTGACATAAAAAGAGGGACAATGGAGAAAGAGGATGGAGGAATCTGGTTCCAAAGATTGTCTTGAACCTTTAAAGAGGGACCGTTATGAGTGACAGAAGATAAAAACAATTTTTTACCATTGAGTCTGCAAATTTTTGACTTTTTTAAGCTTTTTGTCTGGGCATAAATCTGAGTTGAAATTAACTGTTGACAGACTACCTCTTCACAAACTGTATCCAGCATCAACTACTACATAATCCTATTTAATGTACAGCTCTGCGTAATATGTTGGAGCTATATAAATCCTGTTTAAAAATAATAATATTAATACTCTAATAATTCTTTCTATGGTTAATTTGTAACTTTCCTTGCTTGCTAGTTTGAGGTCACACCCCTATATTATTGATTGTTTTATATATATATATATATATATATATATTTATACTGGTAGTACCCGGGTTACATACAAGATAGGGACTGTAGGTTTGTTCTTAAGTTTAATTTGTATGTAAGTTGCAACAGGCTAATGCAATTGGGACAGATGTTTGTCTCAACATATTATTTATTTTTACCTTTCTGTGCATGCAGTTACTGTATAAAATCTTCAATGTGTGTTAATCACAAACAAAGCAAAAAAAAAAAAAAAAAAATGGAGCCTAGACATTTATTAACTTCTGGAGCAAGCTTTGCTTTGATATGCAAAAAGAAACAACTGCAAAGTTTGTCTTGGTCATAAAAGAGTTACAAGATGCTACAGAAAGTGCTCACCCCCCTAAGATCACCCACAAGCTCAATTCTGTTTAGCAAAAGATTCGTTCTGCAAGTCATGCAACCCCCCCCCGTTTGTATCTTTGAGGCGTCCATATGTCAGATATCCTTAACTTGGGGACTACCTGTATATATATTGTACAAAAGTTATTTTTCCTTCTTCCTACCTGGTTATTATATCAACAACAAATGTCCAAACAAACAGAAGAAACATGGGACTTTTCAGGCAGTACTCAATATTCAATAAAGTGTCTTTGAATTTTTAATAATATGAACATTTTCTTATAAAAAGATAACATTTATTTTCCTAGTTCATTTAAAATTACAATATAAAATCATATCACTATTTTAGGCGTGAGACTCCGAAACAGTTAGGGATTGAAATGATCTCTATGCGTTTCCTCAGTAGATCTAGAGAACCCACCAAAATTTGATTAAATATCTAATATTTTACAATTCAATTTTCCAATTTACAAACATTGTGCACAATTAGTAACTTATCATTATACATTTATATTTTGCCTGCAGATCTCCCACTAAATATATATAATATATTGAAAACACTTCCTTCTTGGACCATATTCACTTTCTCAATGTATTTTTAAGGTTTCAGTATTATTCGAACCTTCCTTTCTTTCCTCAAGACATTACATATTAGGTTATATTATATACAGTCTCTCCAGAGGTATTTTGTTGCTTGTCTGAAACTTGTTTTATCTTATCAATATTTTTTGTAATTGTGGCCCCCAGAACTGGATGAAGTATTTTAAATGAGGTGTAAGTAATGATCTGTATAATAGAATCAGGACCTCCTTCCTTCTGCTGGTGATCAAGTGATACACCCCACAATTCTCTCTATATAGGATATCCAACAATCCTATCTATAGCAGTGGTTGCCAACCTTTTGGACGTCATTGCCCACCAATTTCACGGACTCCACACCGCGCATACACGTGGAGCCATGTGTCACTCAAAGGGGAAAAAACTTCCCCCAGAGTGATGTCATGATACCATAACCCTCCAACTCTCCCATGGCGGGTCTGAGCCTGCCATGGGAGAGTGGATGGGTTGTGTCCAGAGACACAATCCGCCCACCACCCTGAGCCTGTGATCCATGACCAAGACATGGTCCGCGGCTTTAGCTGATGCACACCAGCCAGAGCCACGGGCCACAAAAATTTTCTTGTGGACCACTGGTTGGCGACTGCTGCTCTATAGGATCCTATAGATAGAACTATCAGGATCTCTTTCCACCTGCTGGAAAACTCCCTTTAAAAAGGGAATCTGGACTTCTTTCCTCCTCTTGCTGATCCGTCTAGTGATGGTAACCCCACATTTCTATCCATATACAGAGATCAGGACCACCTTCTTCCTGCTGGTAAACCCTTTATTCATTTACCGACAATTCTATCTCTATAGTGAAACAAGGACCTCCTTTCCAGTCATAGGAACCAAATAAACCAATCAGGACCCCCTTGTCCTTGCTGGCGATCCCTCCAGTAATGTACCCATTAATTCTTTCAATTCAGGGCAATCAGGATTTCCTTCTTCCTATTGGTGATCCCTCTAGTGATATACCCCACACCCACAATTCTATCACTATAGTAGATAGAGACAGGACCTACTTCCTCCTGCTTGTACGCTATCCAGGGATTCTTTTTCCCTAAATGCATTATTTATATGTTATAAAAATGTTGATCTGCAAGTTTGACCAATCTTTCAGTAATGTCCAATCATGTTACATGTTAAACCTCCAGGAATTTTAATTCTGTTGCAAACCTTGTAATGTAATTAGCAAAATGACAAATCCTGTCCACCAAACCATCAGTAATGTCACTTTTATATAAAAATGGACCCAACACAGAACCATGAAGTACATCAAACTTCCAAACAAACAGAAGTTTAAAACTTTAGAACACAGTAATAGGTTAGGATTATTATATGTCTGTTATGTTTCTACAGTAAAATTTCCATGCTGTAATTCTTAATTTTTTTCCTGTTCTCTGGTTATATTGGAATATTGCTGTCTAACATTTTGTTATACATAACATAAAATAAAAAATCTAGGATGGAACCACTTATAATGGCTGAAACAAGTGTGGAAAATTGGGGCTCATTACAGAAATTTCACTTATTGAGTCCATGAAAGAAGAAACTTTTAGGTGGTTTATCTGTCAAAGTATAAAAAATTGGAAAAACAGTTTTGGGTAGGCTAACCTATATTTTATAAGGACAAAAAGGCTTTTATAGTCTAAACTAAATATGTGACCCTTAGATTATACATCTTTGTATCCTGAAGCTACCTGCCATTTCCACCAGACAGCCTGCATAAATATTTCAAGGACTTATCAGCATGAGATAAGTCTGATTGATGATCCCTCACCAACTGATTATTCTGGAATGTTATTGTCAAATACAGGGATGTTTTTTCTTGATATACCATGCCCCATATGCAGTAATAAAGGACCTTCATATTTAACTTAGTGCTATCTATACATATTGCACCACTGTAAAGTTCAATGCTTTTATATTTTTGGGATGTACAAATAAAATGATATTTTAGGATGATGATTACTTTTGGAGTTGCTGTCTATTTGAGAGATTCAGGAGTTTCTCAGTCTTGCTCTAAGTGGTATATACAATGGCAGCCTGCATTGTGGCTTTCTCTGAATGAAAGCTTAGACTGAGCTGTTTATTAAGGAATAAGTCACCCTGATGAACCATCTAGTGTAACATATTATTTATAACATTGATGATATTTAGTATATTGATTCCCACTGCAACTGTACAGGTTTGAGATGTATCCTTGATCCCTTTACTTTAAAGCGGACTCACAAAATGATTTTGCAGACTCATCAGACATTCAAGGAAATCCTTACAGGAAGATTTCCAGTGCTGAATTAATTTCATGCAGCCATGGAAATCCTCCTATATGCGATCCCCGGGCACTAGAGATTAATTAACCTCTAACCAATTTTTAAACTCGATCTTGCTGCGAATTCGGCCGGTCTCAATTACTGAAATTGTAAGCGAGAATGGCCGGTGTAAGTTCGCCGATCGAGATCGAATTTTTCCTAAAAAGAAAAGAACATTTTTCTGCAGCCACAGCTGCATTTATTGATCAGCTCAGTGTGCGATCCCTGGCACTGGAGGTTAAATGAGGACAAGTATCCCCCATTCAAAACCCTTAGTGCTGTCTGATTGGCTAAGGTGCCCGGGGATAGCATTGGATTCCCAGGGCTGCATTCATTCATGCAGCCCTGGGAATCCTGTGTGCGATTGCACAGATGCCTCACAGAAGAGAGAGAAAGGTTTGCTCAAGCTAGCGATAGACTGCGTAATAGTCAGTGTATGCTCCTTATGTGGATGCTTATCCAAGGTCTCATACTCCACCCCATGGATTTGTTTTCTCTCTGCGTATGTGGCTTTGATGCTTTAACAAGACTGTGACCATTATTGGACAATGACTGATGTACTTAACACAAAAATGTGATGTTCCTCCTGATGAAGCATAAAGTGTGAAATGCGTCAGCTAACACAGTGATTATTACGAAAAATGGTTATTGTGATGGTCACAGTTTTACCATTGTGTATATGTTTGTAAATTTTATTTTTGTTGATTAAAGAATACATTTTTATTTTATTGTGCATACTTTTAAAGTCTAATTTGCTGATCCTTTTCAATATCAAAGTTTGATAGGGATGTGGTGTGAAAATTTAGGACTCGGGACCAGGTCACATGAGCAAAACCTAGAAGAAAAAGAAAGAAGATGGCCGTGCCCGCTGTCCCGTGTGTGCCAGAAGGAAGAGAGAAGATAGAATAGTGAAGAAGTGACTGGATTTAGTTTGCAAAGGAATTTAGCACTAGGAACGTGAAATGTTTTAATGAAAGTTCCGCTTTAACTGGACAAGTACACTTGCTCAAAAATGCTCTCCAAACTTACAAAATTTATACAAACTGCAAAAATCTGCCCATTTGTTGCTATACATAGCACAGAAAGAAAAAGAAATCATTATCACTTGTCTCACTGCAAATAAAGTGGTGATAAGATTTCTGGGTGATGTTATACAAAGAGAACTCCTGGATACCAAATTAACGTTTATTTTTTTTAATTCCTGCAGTGACCAGCTTGAAGGCTGCAATTAAAGTGAGATGAAGAATGAAGTAACAAAATTAATTCTTTGCCAAACTGTTTTTAAAATAAATGAATTAGGAAATGAATTATTAAAGAGACTTGCATTATTAATAGTCATATGTCTCCTCTCAGCATACAGAAACCAGTTTCATTCCAAACCGCAAACTTAGTTTTATTTCCTTTTTTTTTTTATTGCAGGAACATAACATTAATGCATTCTGTACATTCTGGCGATTTCTTTTTTTTTGAAGACTGGTTTTGCAAAGCACGGAATTATTTAGTAACTTGGATAAATTATGGTCTGCAAATGTCTAAAAATATTAATGGATCATTATGAAATGCATTTGATTTAGGAAATCCATCATAAGGAAAATATTGGAGCTGCCAATGTTGATCTTTTTTTTTTTGCAAATGCTAATTGCCTGGCTGTCAAATATTTTTTTTGGTTTCAATACACAGGAACTTATTTGAAGCCTACCTCTGACCTTTTTTTTGTCATTTTTCTATTTTTAGAATTTTGGAAAACATGAAAGAAAAATTAAAATTGCCATCAAGTTCTTTATTTCTGTCTTTAACCAACTCCCCTGAGTTTTTCATTTCTTTCCATTCCTACGACCTAATGAGTGTGCAGCAATAAAATCTTGCATCCATACTGAATGGATTTTCCATCGCTTCCCATTTTTTACTCTTACCTCCTTCTTCTAGTTGTTCCCCTTGGCTATGGTGCTAAGTTGCTCTCTGGAAATAAGTTTAGCTGGAACTTTTCATCCAATGGCCACAGTGGGAGGATGGAGGGAGTCCTTGTTACAAAAGTAACAGAAGGCAACCAAACAGATAATGGGGGTCAGTGTTGGCACATGCGGAGCATAGCCAGGCATATTACCCCTCCTTTAGAAGCATACCTGGAAGCTGTAAACACTTCACATTCGCTTTCTATCACTGGGATCCTCCCAGTGATGTATATGGCACTATTGAAGTGGCTCGATATTCCCCTAGACACACCTCAAAGGATGAAATGAATTCAGTTGGTCAATCTGTAAGTGGTCATTTCACCTTGGCTTTCCATCACTAGAATCCCCACAAGGCCTGCAACACTGTATCTGCGGTGTGATGATGTCCCAATGAATTGCATTAACAAGATTGGTTGGAGAAGGACATGAACTGCATCAGTGGAATGCTGGGCTTTACCCCAGGAATATTCTGTTCAAATAAAACCCATAGGGAGAGAAAATTGTTGATCAACTTGCTAATATTCTTCAAAAAACTTTTGTTGCTTTGCTGTCATGCCTTTCCAATGGCTTCAACACCATGGGCCCAATTTGCTAAAGCTCTCCAAGACTAGAGAACTATCCTGGAAAAACCTGGGTGATCTAGCAAACGTGAAATGAATTTCCTAAAAAACATTTGCTATTAGTTGCCAAGATCAGGACCAGATCCATTTTAGATTTGGTGTATTAATCAGGTTACCATATGATAGTCCATATTCTTTAGCCTTTGAGAGCTTTATTCAATTAGGCCCCAACCCAAGACAGAACAATAAAATCACGTATTTTGACTTCAGTCTGACTTTTTCCAACTGCATGCTGGTTCCATGGAAGCGACTCAAAGTTTTGAAGTCAGACACAGGAATCTATCATTTCTGCAACTAGGTCAGCAATATCAGCCTCTGCATTTCTTTTATTTCTATAAAGATTCAATGAGAAAAGTTTCCATTTCCCTGCCAGTTCTTGGTATCCTAAAACATGCAGAGTAAAATATAATGCCTCTAATGATATTGTTAAATCCGGGTCTTGACAGCTGTTATCAGGTTTGTGCGGGCCCGGCTCTGTTTTCCCCGCTGTAAATTGGATATGAAGGCAGCGGTGAGGCATTCAGGAAGAAAAGCAGAAAAAGATGAATCTGTATATTATTTTTGGACTGTCTGCTAGACAGTCTGACACTTCAGTTACTGGAGCTGCAGGGAAGCCCCGAGCTATCATCGTTCAGTGATTTTACAACCTGTCTAGGCAGAGCAATGAGGGTTTAACGACACATCTCCTAAAATGGGTAATATTAACGTAAACACAAAACAATTAACTCGCTGATCCTAAACCTGCATGATTCTGTTTTCCTAATTTCCTTCGGGAAGAGGAATGTGATGATTATTCCCCCTTGTACAATTATCAAGAAGCAGGAGTTGCTCTTGAGAATGATGAAGCTCTCTATAGGAAGTATTGGATTGCATAGTATATTATATCCCGCTCACCACATTCCACCTTGGTGTTTTCCAGTGTCGCTGTGCCACCTCTATTATTAACTGAACTGAAATGCAAACTGATAAATACACAGATAGAATACAAGGGGGTGCTGAGAAGTTGCTGGCTTTGCCCCCTTCCAGATGAAATAGAAAAATTAGTTTGGGGCAAATGACAGCCTGATATCTTAGTATGTAACTGTGCAAATATCAGGTCTTGGCGATTCCTAAAACTGTTTTAAAGTCAACAAAGGACATTTACACTGAGATGTCACACACACTGGGGGAGAAGTGTTCTTCCTACAGCACTGCCAAAACTTGAATATCTTGTTTCAAGACTGGGCATTTCACCCTTGAAGATGAGCACCGCAGTGGTCGTCCCCCAACCTGAACTGACCCAGCAACCTGAGATGCTGTCCATGAGCTGATTATTGAGGACCGGCGAATATCCGCAAAGAAGATAGCCCAGATAATTGAGATCTCACGGGAGCGTGTTGGGTTTGTTATCACCACTATCCTAGACACAGCTTTCAGCGAAGTGGGTGCCGAAATGTTTGAACAGTGATCAGAAGAAGGAACGAGTTGAAGCATCCAAAGCCGTTTTGGCCCATTTTGAAGCTGCACAGGACTTTTTGGCTAGGTTAGTGACTGAGGATGAAACACATCTATGATCCTGAAACCAGAAAACAGTCAAAAGAATGGCCCCACAGCGGTTCCTCGCGGCCGAAGAAGTTTCAAACCCAGAAATCGGCCAAAAAAGTCATGGCGTCGATTTTCTGGGACAAAGACGGTATTCTGTTGGTGGACTACCTACCTCAGGGCTCTAGTATCACCGGACAGTATTATGCTAACCTCCTGGACCAGCTGAAGGAAGCAATTAAGACGAAATGCCGTGGAAAGTTGACCAAAAGGATCCTTTTTTTGCAGGATAATGCACCTGTGCACACGTCCAACGTTATGGCTGCCGAACTGAACACCCTGGGTTTCCAATTGGTCCACCATCCCCCCTACTCACCTGACCTGGCCCCTTCGGACTATTATCTGTTCCCAAATTTGAAGAAACACCTCAGAGGGCAAGAGGACATTTCTGACGTCAAAGATGCTGCTGAGAGCTGGTTTGAGGCCCGACCAAAGGATTTTTATTTGAACAGTCCAGAAAAGCTGCAACTACGCTGTACCAAGTACATCAGTCTCAGGGGGAATATGTTGAATAAATGTGTTATTTCATTACTCGGGCTCTCTTATTTCTGGGCAAAGCCAAGAACTTTTCAGCATCCCCTCGTACATATATGAGAGTTTGTTATTTCCCACCAGAATGTATTGCTTTGCAGTTATGAGAATTGCATGGCTCTGCCCAACAGTACAGGTAGATGACACCGCTTACAGGTAAAAGCTTAGGTCCATCCAGAAGCCACAGTCTTGAGCTGTGCTGGGTCCTGACTCCTGGGTCATGCTGGATCATTCTCCTTCAATGCAGATCGGTAGGATGACAACATTTTTTTTTTGGTGTTTGTTATCACCCTTAAAAATATTTAAAAAATTGTTTAGATCATGCCCTTCTCTTCTTTCTTTCCACAAAAATGTTTATAAACATTGATTAATACTCTGTACTTATGGTGCCAACTGTGTTATTTGATTTCCTGAGTGAGAATAGATACCAGGGCAAAATGTGATTAAATGTTTTGGGCTGAGTTTAGCAAAGAACCACCCACCCGAGCTGTCCCTGCACTGCAGAGCAGAAATGTTTGTTGTTTTTTTTTCATTGGCCCATATTTCCAGTCCCTCTTAGCCCTAATGTAGGGACTCTACCCCCAAAATTCAAATAGAAAATGCCCAGAACCCACTCCCACAGGTTGGAGTAGCTTAGAGAAAAGAAAAGCATGTTTGGCCATCAGAAGAAGGAAAAGAGATGGTAAATAAAACGTATTTTATTAAAGTATTTAAACCCCCCTGGGCAAAGGACAAGCATTTTACCTTTATAGTGAGGGCCTAGCCCCAATACATGGGGAATTATTTGCTTTAACTAGAAATCAGCTTGATTAATTTGTACTTTAAAATTCTTTAAAATGTTAAAGAATGATCATACCTTTAATTATGGTCAAAATAGTTTGAATGCCACCAACCAATGCACTTTTTGACACTGTACCATTTGTTAAAAGTAATCTCCAAGCAGAATGTATAAATTAAAAACGTCATGACATTGTGAACTGCACTCAAATTTATCTTCTTTAATCTCTTGAGCAGAAATGCATGCTTTGGCAAAGAACATGCTGGTAGGACACAAGACAAGAGAGATGACTTTATCAGCTTACTGCTGCCCCATCAGTGTCTAAACAGAAGGCTGGGGTGAGGTTGCTGCCCTGATGGTTAAAGATTTGGCAGTGCCATTTGGCAATGGTGCCTGAATCACATTGTTGCTGAACAATTGCATTGAAAACAATTCCTATATGTGTATTAAGCTATTGGCCTAAAAATTTAATAAACCATAATGGATGCTCCACGGCTATCCAGTCGTCCTTATGAATTTTTAACACATGCAATTGCCAGACCACTCATTCCATCACAGCATATTTCTCCAAATAGGACCTCTGACTATTTCTACTAAATGAAAGTCAGAGGAGTAACAAGATTCATGGGAACTGATGTTTCATAGATCAAGTCATTCAGCACTCATATAATTGAGAGAAATGAAGAATAACTGTACCAGAAAATATAAATGTAATGCATCAAAAGTGTCATTACTGGTGATAGTTCCCATATAGTGCAGGTAAAGCACTTTAAGCTGATATTACATGAACAGCAAAGGGTCAAGGTTAACGTAGGAGTCAAGGCAGTTTCCCTGACCACTGCACCTTTTTCAATGTCTACCCTGCAGCCATAATTCAAAAAATATTAGGCATGTAATATTAGTCTTGTTAAAGTTAACAGTCAAAGGAGAAAAGTGGGGCTTTAGCCTACCAAACTGGAACAACAGATATGTATTGGGCTAGTGGGCCTGGGTGGGTTTGTTTTTGCTTTCTATCTCCCATGTTTCCATTGCTCCCATGGTGGTAGTTCTGTTGGGCTGCTGTGGTGCAACACAATAAAATGTCAAGGGTTCTTTCTTCTCCAGTGGCACCACAGCAAGAAGTGTGCACAGGCAGACATAACAAAAGATGCCCTGGGCAAAGTTGGGGTGCTAAATGTGCCATATTCCAGCTCCCTGCACCCTCTGCCATTGTGTCAACTGGGGCCATGGAGAGGGTGAGGGCCCAAAGAATTTGGCTGGTTCAAGAACCAAACCCTCCAATGACACTGGTGTCCTTCTAATTCTTGTTTTACCTATTGAGTAGTGTTTCTCAACCTTTTTAACATGGAGGAACTCTTGTAATAACTTTCAGGTCTTTAGGGAACCCCTTCTATATATGCACAGCTCACACTACATTAGTGTGCTGGTCATTGGGAAGAATGTCACCATTACAGATAGCCAAAAAGGATCATTGGTGTCACAGCCTGCCCACCTCCACGAGCCGGGATACCAAAAGGGGGCGTGTTCCCTGGCTCTGGCAGGTGTGCCCTCCCCCCAGCGGGGTCCTTCTCCTGACTCTGCTTGGGGTGGTACCGACCAGAGCCGCGGAACACCCAAAGGGCCAGAGAAACAACGGTATTGGGCCGTATATGGACCGCTGGCCGTAGTTTGCCCATGTCTGCTCTAGAGAAATGTTCCACAGAACTCTGGTTGGGAAACATTGCTATAGAGGCTGATTGAGACACTGCAGTGTCTTATAGGCTAACTCTCTTACCTTTCATATGACTAGATCACATATTACCAACTTCAGCCTCTTTAGTAAACCTTTCTCCTAGGTTGCATCTTTTCAATAATTAGAAGCCAATTTCCTAATACTTTTATGGTTTATATTCTTTTTAAGATGCACGTATTAGGTGTTTCTCTACCGAACTGCATCTTTTCTTCTGGCACTGTGACTACTGCTTTAATTTTTCTAACTTGCAATCTTTGATCATTCCTCTCTTTTCTTCGCTTTCAGATATAAAGACACAGCTGGCAATATAGCATTGGTAAGTGAGAGGCCTGGAGCCGTATCCATCTGTAAAAAGTTTGTAAAATTTTATCTCAAATTAGAACTATGGGCAAAAGTGAAAATTGCATTTATCATCCAAACAGAATAGCAGTTGATTTTCTCACTGTCACGAGGTGATGTTCTGCAGTGAAATCAGTGCAAGGTTGTCATCCTGTAGATAGTGTAATCTTTAAGGAAGATAAAGTTCAATGTGCCTTTGGAAAAAAATGGTGCAAACCTTATAAATACCATTGTACATCATCACCATGCTGGTTTTATATAATTTGCGCAGCAAACGCTGTAACTTTCAATTTTGCTGGATAGCTTAGCATAAACAATTATTGAAGTTCAAGTATGAAAACAGACTCAAGTGGCAATTTCAACATAACCCTTAGGGCCAGCTTGTACGGCTAAAGGTAAGTAGGCTCAAAGTTTTGGATTACTGACTGCGCCATACTAGGCAAACATCTGCCAATTAAAATGTTATTACTAAAATGTTCTTCATATTTTTATTAATATTGTTTTTAGATTTTATGAGTTTGCTGATGTGATAAGAACACAATAAAGCCAATCTCTATCAAAATTCCAGACACATGTATTTAATTCTTTGAATTGTTTTCGCATATTAAGCAAATGCTGGTCAGGGCCAGACAATCGTCAAATTCTTCATTTCTAGGAGTCTGTGTGGGAAACAAAGATAACAATATAGACAACAATAGGATGCTAGAACCTGATGGAAAATCAGATTACTATATGTAGTATGAAGGCTGTCCTGACTGCTGAGGCCAAGGATAAAATCTAAGAGTTGTTTAACAAAGGTCATGGATAGCATGATGGCACGTGGTGTTCCTAGATGGCATTACTGATTTAAAGAGATAGAAAACAAAATTGAATTTTATCACAAAAACATCTTATTTAAAGTATATGCCAACCCAAGCCTTTTGGTTTTGTTTCAGAGAGCAATGTAGGGATTTGTTATCATTCTATTCTTTGTGTTACAACAAGGAGATTTCCCTTTACACAAGGCCATCAGGACACACAGAGTGGTGAATCTCCCCAGCGTGAGCGCATACACTAATATAAATTTGGAAAAGGGTCTTACCCTCATTATCAGTGGCATAACATTTGCCCTAGAAAACCACATAGCTCTTATGGGGCCTAGGTTGAGAGAGAGACCCCAAAAAAGGCTCCTAATGTGGAACTAGTCCCACTTTTTAATCAGGCAGATGAATATTTCGGAAAGGGACAGGTGATGCCTTTTTTGCAATAACCCCTCCTACCATACCTGCCTGATCGTTCCTGGTATCTGGCTTGTGCCAGAAATGAATGAACCCCTGCATGCCTGTGTGGGCATTATGTCCTCCTAGAGCGGCAAATCAAGATATTCGAATATCGTCTACAGGAAAATAAGGGGATGGCGCCCTGAAAAGCCATTATAAACTGAGATTTTTTTTTACGTTGGCCATTTAAGGTTAAAAAAAAATCCTGGTGTGTTTGATTTTTTGAATAATGGCAATATTAACACATTTGACACTACTACAATGACAGTAATCTGGCATGTCCCTATCAAAATTTTTCTACAATGTCCTAAAAGACATGATTCATAATTAAATATTTGCCTTTGCATACAACCTTATTTTTAAAACCCAACCAAAATTTTCTGTTTGTCAAACTCTAGAAATCATTAAGAATTGTAAATCGGTTTATAAGTACAGTGGTACCTTGGTATAAGTCTTTAATCCGTTCCAGATCCTTGGACTTATACTAAACCGGATTTACACCAAACACATTTTTCCCATAAGAAATAAAAGAAAAATGATTAATCTATTCCCATGAAAAAAAGTCCTATTGTTATTGGCATATTATATATTGATGGGGTTGTATAAATATAAATAAAATTTAAATGCTGCTTAATACTAAAATACATAAAAATAAAAGCAATTAGATGAAATAAATGAAAATGTAACCTCACTCTACCTTGCTGAGAAGTTGAGTGCCTACTAGTATGGTGCTGAGAAGGGAGGAGGAGGAGATATTATGTAATTCACAGAGAGTTATAGCGCGGGTTGTTCACTGAATGGTAGCAACTGGCGTGCTGGCGCTCGTGGGCAGTCGTGGCTTTGTCTCGAGAGAGGTAAAAAAGGGTAGCGCGCGGTGTTATGACTCATTTTGACCCATAGGAGTTCTAGCACAAAGGTTGTATACCAAGCAAAACTTTTCGTGTCCAAACAGGACTTATACTAAGTTGGACTTATTCCAAAGCGGATTTATACCGAGGTACCACTGTAATTTTCAATAAGTCTATCTTGCATGTTCTATAGATTGCTTTAGGAAAAAGCTGTTGAATGACACCAGAAACTGTTGATCCAGGAAATATCCAATTGACTCACGAGATCAGGAAAGGATTTTTTCCTCTGTTGGAGTAAACTGAAGTATGTTTTATAAGGTTTCTGCCTTTCTCTGGATCGACTATGCATTTAGGATTTATCTGGAATGTGCTAGTTTCTAGTATGTTTTTACTTGATGCACCTGTGCCTAACTATGTACCTATGTAAAAGAAAAGCTCTCTCTGCCTATAAGTATATCTAAAAATGTTCTTTTGTAGGATTTTTAGGATTTAGGGCCATCTAACTTTCCTTGATAGAACAGGGCACCCTGCATTCACAGTCTTTTAATGCAGAGAGAATTGCTAATGTCATTGTTACTCTTTGCATTGTCAGAAGACTGAAGAGAAAGAAGGACATTTATAGAGGCCTAAAATAGGTTTTAAAAATTCTAAATCTAACAATAATTAATTATTATGTACACAAATACCACATATTTGTGTCTGTAAAGTAACTAAAAAGTGGATTCAACTCATTAGAAAAGAGCACCGGCTGATTAAGGCCACTGCAGCAAAACAACAATACGCCGGGTACACTTGCCGGTGTACGGTGACCAGGCGGCCGCTGCGAGAGATAGCGTCTCCTTGGCAGATGGCTTATCTTGCAGTTTTAGTAAAACAACACCATACAAAAGGTAAACGAAATAAAGAGTACTCCTGCTTCTCCTCACCACCACCGTCATGCCGAGCCATTCACGCTTGAAGGGTACAAAAAGCCCTTTCAGAAGCTTTCTGTAGACGGTGCTTAAACATAAGCTGTTTAGGTAAAATGCCAAATCCTGTTGTTGCTAAGATTAGACTTTTCTGGCTCTGGAAGAAGATTGTGCCGGCTTGCTTCATTTATAATGATATTTAGGCCTTTCCATGTGCCAGGGATGATGGACTTAAAGGTAAAGCCAACAAAACACATTTTAATATTTGGGTAGATCGAAATAAGAGTAGGTCAGACAGGGTAACCCTGACATCCATGGATTGATACCCAAAACCCATCCATCTCCTAACCCCTCAAGTATTATTATAACAGACATTTCTTGTTTTTTTTGGATTTTATGACCATAGCAGTCTTTTTTTGACAAAACCAGAAAACTACATTTACATAACCTAGAAAGCAAGTTGAAAGCATACCTAAACTCAGAAATTTTACTTTACATAAAAGGGTAGACAACCCTTTTATGTAAGGAAAAAAATTCTGTTGTTGTTTTTTTCTTAAGTGCAACACTCTTTTTTTTAAAAAAAAAGGTGCAGCACTGCCCTCTAATTCTCAATCACCCAGGCCAGGGGTCAGAAAACTTTTTTGGCTACTAGGCCATTTTAGGAGGTCAAGAAGGCACACTAGACCGGACTCTTTCTCGAGTCCCTCGCTGATAGCTCCGCCCCCACCAGCAATGCCCCTGAAGGGAATTCCCTCTCAATACATACTACTGGCTAGTCCCTGCCTACCCCTGGCCTAGGCAATAGGGAATGAATGGGAGCACAAAGCCTCCGGGGATACCTACGTCATGCATCCTGGGAGGCTCCTGGGTGCTTCTTCTGCGCATACCGAGCATCTCGGGTCAGATGACATAGAAAAAAGAACCAGGAAGAAGAGGAGAAGATGGTGTCGCCCAGAGCGCCGGCTTCAGGTTGGATGCCAGGACGATGCCGGACCCAATGCAAGACACCCCCAGATGGATCAGACTGCCCTGTGGAATTGAAGGTAAGTGTTTTTTTATGGACTTTTAAGTTTAGTTCCTCTTTAAGGATCCATGAATCTGTGGTGACCACACTTTATTTTGTTGGGTGCCCAGCCGCTGCACAATGCCTCGAAGAAGATTACACAAAGTAAAGGAAACCCCTTACCATAGATGTACCAGGAGCTCATTGTAGATTAAACAACATAGAAAGGACACCATACCTATGAAGGTATTCCTATCCTTTTCCATAAAAGAAACTCCAAGGAAGGTAATCTGAGGCTTCCCCAATTCTGATTGAACTTTTAATCACCACTTGAGGACTACTCCTCCTGCTACTTGACCCCTCGGATCCACAAGTGTTCTACACCCCGCTCTCTTGACCTTCTGCCTCCCAAACCCTACCTCAGGGCAGTGACCATCTCCCGACTGCTGTGTAGAGACATATGATGTTTCCATCAGTGAGAAAAAGAAAGACTCTGAGCACAAATAACACTTGTTGATCTCTTCAAAACCTACTGTATTCAAAAACTTAAACATCACAACACACAACAGTACAGTTTATCACTATTTGAAATATCAATATCTTGTGATGATATTTAGTGTATTAATGTATACTAGTAAAAAAGTATTTATTGTATTAGGTATTATTATTATTATTATTATTATTATTACTCAGTATTTATATAGCGCCAACATATTACGCAGCGCTGTACATAGTCATGTCACTAGCTGTCCCTCAAAGGGGCTCCCAGTTTAATGTCCCTACCATAATAAAAGTAATTTTTATGGAGACAACTTTTACATTATATAAGATGAAATATCGATTTATGGTTAAACAGGTCCACTTTAAACCAGAAACACCCACCATTACCCAAGTTAAGGGAAAAAAGCTGACAGTGATCTAAATGACTTGGGACATAAACTTTGAAAAGTCTTGGCACCTTCGATCACATATTACCCTCTGATCAATACTGACCACTTGTTTTTTACAACCTGAAATATAACCTGAAATATAATAATTTACTAGGATAATGTTAACTTTCATGAACTGGGTGCTCATGTCCCACTAACCCTCTTCTTTTTTTATCTTTAATTGTCTATACTGCCCTGTTTCCTATTTTTTCTCTCCCTAGTTTTTCTTCTTCCACTCAAGCCACCTTGCTTCTAATTTTTGGTTGGAATGTGAAGTTTCAAAATTTAGGTTCCTCTTAGGTCCTTTAGTAATTTTTCCCAGGCCCACCTCCGAGAAACTTCTTGGAGGATGGTCAACTGTTTACCTAAGGTTTTGCACTTATAAACAATATCCCACAATAAGGTCCCACTTGTAAACAATATCCCCTATACTTTCCCTGATCCCTGTAAAATTCAGAAATGTATTGTTTGTAACAAACTGGTTTGGGTTTTCCTGACCGTATGGAATATAGATGTTGTGTATTTTGTATTAAATACCTCTTTTATAAATACTCAGCTTTTTGGCAGGCAGCAAGTTTATCATGCAGCATGACCGTGACCTTTGCCATGAGTTGTGGTTCCTTCTTTCTTTCCCTTTAGGGCATATGTAAAAATATATTGTATATATATCAATTTTTTATATTATATTGTATACATACAGTTTGTGTATAAACAGTATTCTTATGCACTGTGCCTGTATGCATGTGTATACAATGTGAATATATCTTTCTTGTACATACTGCCTATTGTCATACCCTCCAAACTCCTTTCCTGTACATATTGCCCCCAGTCGTACCCTTCACACTAATTTCGCTGCCTGCTAGTTTTTACTGCCACATCTCCTTTTGTACTTACTGCCCCCTCTCGCACCTTCTATGCTCTTGCTTTGCACGCACTGCCCACTGTTATACCTTCTGTATTCCTCTCCGGCACATATTGCCACCTGTCTTATCATTGGCACTTCTATCATGTACATAGAAAATTTCTCCTTCCCTACCAAATTATACACAATTTCTACTTTCTATAAATCTTCTGGAATATAAAAAACTTAGAGCAAAACAGAATTTGAATTACTTCTAACCTTACCCATTCTGGAAGATGGACACTTCTACTAGTTCCTCATTATAAAGACTACCTATCTCTTCAAGCTAGCTAAAAAGTTTACCAGCAGCAAAACCTTTCCATACTCATTCTAAGTGTCTGGCTGTTGAAATCCCCAGAGATTATATGTGGGCTATAAAACACCATCATTCAGAGCTATGCTAATGCTTTTGTCTGCGAGCACTTCTTCTTCTTTGCTAAGAAGTTTACAGCTAAATGGCTGCATCACATCACTTTATAAAGGGTTCTTTTTATAGTTGCTACTTCCCCTGGGCAAAAGAGGGCAAAGCCGCCGGGCAAAATAAATGAAGAAGAATGGATACTGAGTGTATGATTTTAAAAGGAAGCTATAGTCTTTTGAAATAAACTTGTCATTCCCAGAAAGTTGCAGAACAAGTTGTAGCATAATAATACCGGCAGTTAGTGTTACCGACATAAACCTTCATATGAGCATCTCCAAGCTGGGATGACTGGACCTGTGCTGGTATTCTGGGCTCAAACAGTTTGTCAGAGGATGGCAAAGGTATGTTCAGGTACATGTTATCACAAAATGTGCATTCACTGAAAATTTATTACAAACTCCCTGGATTTGAAGTCTGGTTATTAATTACTCTGGCATGATTCCCTTTTCTAGAAGAATTCCACACTCCTCACCTAACATGGAGGAACCCTTAAAAAAACTTTCAGCTCTTCAGAGAACCCCCTCTATAATTACTATATCCACAGCTCACGATATATTAGTGTGGTGGTCAGTGGGAAGAATTCTTCTTACATTGCTGGCTTTTGGGAAGAATGTCACCCTTACAGATAGCCAAAAAGATCATTGCTATCTGTTGATCTGACCTGAAATGCAAAAATTGCTCAAGGAACCCCCTTCAACCTCTGGAGGAACCCTGGTTGAGAAACACTGCTCTAAGTTAATATAAAGGTTGTTTGTTGTATGACAACAAAGGTTACAAATACAGTAAAACGATGAAACATTGTCACCATGGAACAGCATATGTTACTATAAGAATAGCCAAGTGGGAAAAAAAGGAAACCTAACCCTGAAACTTTATCAAAACCTGTCCAGAAATGTAATACAGCCAGTACATTTGAAGTCTGTTAAGCTACTGTGATAAAAAATATAGGGGGTCTGTATAAAGCATAAAAAATATACTCCGCCTATATGAACAATAGTAACTGTTTTGTTTAAGAGCAGCACCTGCAACAGAAACAATCAGCGAGATGACCCTAAAAAACTAAACACAATATGGCCTTGAAGACTGATAAGAGACTCTTGGGGTTAATACCAGCTTGAACAAGAATCCAAGATGGTAGACAGTCATTTCTGTGCCAAATATGTTAGACACGTGGTTTATCCATCTCATTACCTGTTGGGAGCTTTTATGCTTACATGGACTTCCGAATATACGACAATCTGCTTAATGACAATTAGATAATGGCTTAAGCCCTCCTATACAGAGTGATTCTGTATGTCTTGATTGATGTATTTCCTTGGTTTAGTTAGAATCTCTGAACTTTAACTGCTAAGCATTTGATTTTCTCTGTTGAAACAATTAGGATCTATTGTCTCATCTCTGATGGCCTGTTTGGAGATCCCCTAAAATACAGCCTAGCCAGTGTTCCAGTCCCGCTTAACACCCCCCCAGTTATTTATTGTTGGATCCAGCCTAATTGAATTGTCACGTTCTCGCGAATTCCCGCAATATCATCAAGTTTCTGCATAGTAACCCCAATTACTATGTCTAAAGAGCAGAAATAACACGCAGCTACCAATCTCCGAATGTCGTGACTTCAATCCTGAATGGACTGACGACTCATTCTTCGTCCAACGTGGCAACAAAGTCCTGTGTTTAGTGTGCAACTACACCAACAGCACTTTCAAGTGGTCGGATCCTAGGGGGCATTTCGATGCCAAGCACACGTACAGAGACTACTTAAAGGATGAGTGGAAGGCAGGCTGCTCGCTTGCAGTCACGGTTGGAAAAAACCTTTCCTTGGACACCTTGTTTCTTCTGGCCTAGTGTGCCCTCTTGACCTCCTGAAATGGCCTAGTAGTTCAAAAAGTTTGCCGATCTCTTCTCTAAAGGAACCAACCACTACAATATATACCAATATTGTTCTTTGTTACATTTTTTAACATTGTTGCTGGAATGCAGGGATGGGTTTTGGATGGGTGGTATATTTCCCTCATTTTTGTCTTCTGATCCCCTTAGACAGGTTACAGAGTACTGGTAAAGGAGCCACGTGTTAGTGTAGCAACCAACAGTTGCAAGTTGGATAGAAACTCTTCCAGGGTCCTAGGCTTTAGCATGAAACGGAAGATTGAGTGGGCCTTTTTATTCCACCCCAGGACCTGCTTATAGAGGATGCCTTAGCTGTACAGTACTTGGTGTGTAGGGATTGATTGTATTGGTGGGTGGATCCCAGGGAGGTCTGGGAGATGAGAGCTGAATTGAGGTGAATGCATAGTTGTGGTAATATTCTATCATAGTTTGGGTCTAAGACTTTGGAACTTTAGTGCAACATCAGCAGTGGACGTTAAAATCCCCAAGTTGTGGACCTTTTTGGGACTTTGTTTAAGTTGACTGCCTGGAAGTTTGTTTTGTTACTCTTCTGCTGAAATTAAGCACGCTTTTTGTTTTCTTGTTTGCTTTAAAAAGCTATTTTTAGGTTCATCAAAAGGCACTCATTTGAGCTGTATGGCTGTATATTGTTCCAATCCCAGTTCCCCAAAATATCACAATATATATATATATATATATTATTCTGTAACATTGCTAATCTTGTTCATTTTGAAAAGGGGAACTTTACTATACTAGGCACTTATAATAAAGAGTACCTATCCCTTCAAAAGTAATATTTTTATATAGTGTATTTTGTTTTCTAGTCAGCCCATAGTAAATTGTAGATGAATGAATAAAAAACCCTAAATGGCCTAATATCCTTAATGAACAATGCAAATATTTACATGTAGGTAAAATGACCTGAAAAGATCTCAATGAAAGCAAATAGAAATTGCATTATTTTCAGTGACCATCATACTAACAAAGGAGGAGGACAAAAGGAGGTGCAAAGTGTTCCGCTGTACAAAGGCCCCGGACCTTCCTGAGCCAACAGGGACCCCAAGTTAGTTCAGCATGGATGCTCTAAATCCAGTTCTGCACAGGGGCCCACTGTTGGCTACATCTGCTGCTGCTCCAACGTACTGGAAGCTGCACACATAATAATTATTAGCAAGCATTCCCTAAAACCATAATTTATGTGTGGGCATCAATGGGTCAGGCTCTAGTGCTGATAAGGTTAAAAGTTTAAAACCCTTTTGTTTAATTGAACATATTAAGTACATAAACTATATGCAAAATTCTATACATTACCTTTAAGGATCAGGAGGGAGGAAGAAAAAAAGTAAAATCCAGATGGAACAAAAATCTATTATAAATACAGAAATGAACTTTCTGTATTTTAACTTTGTATAAGATGATGCCAATGCTATTTCATGAAACAAAGCCCTCTTGAAACATTCCTATAAAAGACACTTTCCGCCTTCTCTTCTGCTGTTTCAAACCTCTCCAAAGTTTCAGAAAAACCTCTCTTATCTGCACCTAGCAGGCTGGAGAGACAGAACAGGTTAAAGAAGTGTTTTTGGTCTATGACTCCTAATTACGAGACAGGCTGGAGCTGGGAACAGATATGAAAGGATGTTTAAGGTGAACAATAAACAAAATGTACTTTGAAACATGTAGCCGTGAAGCCTTAAGTGCTGTAAGCGCTCGGGATTTCTGAAAAGTGCATTTCCTTCCTTTTTGCCAATTTTGCACAATGCTTTTTAGGCAGCTTCAAATATAGGTATCCTAATGAGGGAGCCGACACTCCAGACACGTGTTTGGTGGTATTTTATATGTAATCTCAAGTACATGATGTTTTCCTTCCTATTGTATTTGTGTTGCTGCCACTATAAATCTCTTGACACATGCAAGATGAAGGTTATAGCTTGAATAAAGGTTTACCTTTGATGAAATTTTACTATTTCATGCCTTGTGCAAATCTACCATATGTGATGAGAACATATATTCCCTACGAAGGAGATGAACTAATGGTGGCCTAGACTCCAATAGAAAGCAAGCAGGTTTCCTATTTGTGATTGTCGGCCACAAATAATGAGAGCTAAAATACATGTAGAACCCTCTGGTCACCATGTATTCCCAATTATACATATAAGGCAGTATTGCTGGTATTATAGGTGGTATAGAGAAAGAAAAAGTGACCCACAGGGGTGAGATTGAGTAGACAGCATTCTTCAGAGGCAAAAATCAATATAGAGTTGGTAGTATGGACCCTGATTTATTAAAGCTTTCCAAGGCTGGAGAGAATACACTTTTATCAGTGAAGCTGGGTAATCTAGCAAACCTGGAATAGATTTTCAAAAAGTCGTTAGCTATTCGTTAGCAAATCCTGGACCAGATCCATTCCAGGTTTGCTGGCTCACCCAGCTTCACTGATAAAAGTGTATGCTCTCCAGCCTTGGAGAACTTTATTAAATCAGGGCCATGGTCTTTATAAGAAAGTGAAAACCTAAAGTTTAATTTGCAGATATCAGATGGATACCATGGAATGTTCAATTGTTCTTGGTAATGAAGTAATTCAACATAGTCAGTGATGAGATGGCCTTTCCTTTTAAACCGCTGGTTAACTTGTGGTCCAAAATTGCCCAAAATGTTGGGAGTTTGTGTAGAGTATAATTTCAAAAATCTCCAATTTTGCTGGTATGATTGAGATTCTGCTCTACAAATGTCAAATAAAAGGCTTTATCTTTATTATTTACCGTTTATCTAGGGTGATGAAGGTGTTTCTGGTGGGCTCCATGTATATCAGGATATAAAAGTGATGCAAAGATCACCAGTAGAAACCATTGAGTGTTGCAGGTAACCCAGAAAAGAAATCTTTGTTTCCCAGTGGACTTTGGTGGTTCATTCCTCAAGTTCATGATGTTTTTCTTATGATTTATACTATTTGTGTTTCTGCTACTGTAAATCTCCAGAAACAGGTAAATGAAAGTTAGCCTTTAAATAAAGGTTTATCTCTAATAAATTCTTCTAATTTGTGACTGCCTACTGTAAATCTACTATATGATATGAAAACATATATTGCCTACCAAGGAGATGAACTTCTGGAGGCCCGGGCATGGACTTAGTCCAAAAGGAGGAAACAGGTTGCCTATGTGTAATTGGGGGACCAGGAATAAGGAGGAACATTACTCTAGGTGGTAGAGTAAATATAGCACTTTCTGGTCAACACGTCTTCCCAATTTAATATATAAAAAAGTCTTGGCGGGCATTGTAGAGAAAAATGTAACCCATAGAGATTAAATTGTGTAGACAGCACTCTTTAATGCTGGGGATCAATAGAAACTTTGCAGTACAGTCTTTCTTTTTTTATAACTTTTTTTATTTATAGAGAGTTTTTATAAAATTCTATAAAAAGATCCAATATTACAAAGTAGTATACAAAAACTAAAAAGGGTGATGGAGGTTTTGGCACTAATGATCATAAAAAATGTGTGGAATCCCATACAATAGGCTACAATCGTCCAGCATAGGAACAACAAATACAATATGCCTAATAGAAAACAACATAACATCATAGTGAGCCAAATTATGCAAAAAGGGGAAAATTAATGACAAACTGTAAACAACTAGAATTGAGGAAAGGATGGTAATAAAAATGGGACTTAAAAGAACAGGTCCACGATCAAAGTGAAAATATGCATTTTGTGTCCTCTAAGGGGGAACCTTAGAAAATGTCTGCAATGGCTAACAGTAAAAACTTTTCCCTGGAGTACAGTCGTTAAGTAAAGTCAAAACCTAATGTTTGATTTAGGAAAAAATGGATGGATACCACAGGTATATTCTATTGTTTTTCTAGGTATTGGAGTAATTTAACATTGTCATTGGTGAGAATGACCTTTGCTTTTGAACCAACCTGTAGACCAAAATTGACAAAAATAAAATTTCCTTAATAGGTTTACCGGAGGGAGTCTGTCATCTATGGTAAAATTTTGGCAATTAATCTGGGATGATGAAGATGAAGAGATTCTGGTGACCTACATTATAGCATATAAGTGATGTGGAGGTCAGCAGTAGGAACCGGTGAGTGTTGCATGAGCAAAAGTGTTGTTTTCCCAGTAGATTTTAGTGGTCAATTGCATGAAGTGGTGGTAATGGTGAGGGCAAGTTGTATGCTTTTACCATTATCAGCCAAGGAAATCTACCTTGCACCTCTGTTATTTTATTTTTAATAGGAGCTTGGGGTCCCTGGCATCAACCTGCCTGCACCCTGTGAATAAGCCAGCCCAAGTGAAGCTGACATTTTATATTTGTTATGTGTAGTATGCTACTTTGCAGAACCTTCTCCAGGACCAATCTTATCAAATATTACACTAGAATAGTTGTTGATTTTGTAATGTGTTGCCCACATTTTGACCATACCTCCCAACTGTTCGTGATTTGGATGGACTGTCCGTCTTGATACCTCCCAACTGTGTCCTGCAGATGGTTGACATCAATATCAATTTCCCAATTGCAGCTCAGCTCATCCCCACTCGAACAAAATTATAGGACTAAAGCCCATAGGTATTTATTTAATAATAAAAGATAATAATAAATACAAGGAACTTTAGGACCTTTTCTCACTAGAAACGATGAAATACACCAACATATCCCGGCACAATAACCCATGAAAAGCAATGCTTTTCAATGGGCATAGGGTGCTCCTTTCCACCATTAAAAATGTCAAATTTGTTTTTTTTTTTTGGTTTCATGTACTGGTCATGTATTGGTCCTGATGGTATCACAGTTTTTTTTGTTGGTAAGTAAATATCAGTTGCTAAAAACTCAATGGGCTGAAGACATCACCACTGGCAAGGTAACTATCGGGTTGGTTAGGCTATACAGGTGGCCCATCCAGTCTTCCCATTATTTGATGGTTGCTGCCCATGCCAGCCACAGGCCAATAAGAAGACTGACTGCCCAAGTAACTCAACTACCCCATATTTACCAAGTTAATAACAATGACCTGCCCAATACCTTACCAAAGAGAAGTACTGACATTTCCTGGTATACCAAATAACCCAGAATTTAGGATATTTAATGGTAGATGTTGAGAAGCTGGTCTTCCAATAGCACAAACGGTCTTTTTTTAAAGCAAAAAGCACTTCAACATTTAAAAATAATAACTTAGCAACATATGCTAATAGTTTGCATATGGGATGCACAATAACAAGCACTAAATGTAACACTCATAGTGAAATTGGACCCTTACGCTGCCTTTCACCCTTTCAATGTCTAATTATGGAATCAAGTATTTTTATTTATTTATTTATTTTTATTTTCTAAAACTTTATTGAAGATGAAAGCAGACCCCATTCTGACTTATTACACCATGACAGTTGTCTGTCTTTAAACATTTTCTTACTACAAAGCTGTGTCGAAGCTTGGGTTCTTTTTGATGAAAAATTTGGTTTCCTTTCTATTTGATGAAAGTCGGTTAGCTCTTCCTGTTTCTACAAGATCACAGAAAACTAGCACAACCAGAACTAAAATGCTCCGATATCCGAGCAGCATGGTGCATGTAGCTTTACTTCCTTCCTTTGTTATAAGCTACAGGAGAGTAAATATGTGTCTACATCAAAACAGGTGTGTGATATTCAGGAAACTCAGAAAATAGCTGTGAAGGCTCTATTAGCCTACAATTAGCTTTTACGCTGAATCTGTTCTGACGGGTTCAGTAAAACTTTTTATACTAAAGTAAATGCAGCTGCAGTATAAACCCATCACTAAAATGACATAGAAGGTTCAACATTTTCAACGTTTTAAAAGTTCTTTAAAGAGGAACTGTAATCTTGAGGCTGCTCATGCAGAGGCCAAAGGACTATATGCAAGTATTGCCTGTGGTCTCCTTGCAACTGATCTTTCCCCATTATTGACCTACCATGCCATATTATGAACTGTGTCTATGTATGAAAATAGCCATCTTGGTAGAGGCAGGGCTTTGCTTCCATGGGTCAGAGCCTCCAGCAAAGAAAACAGTGAACAGCAAAGTAGTGACATCACCTAATCTTACCCAGATCTCCTAGCAATCTGATGCAGCAGTGTCTTTGATATTATACTGATATCATACACCTATATCAAGACACAGGGGTGTCTAGGCACACTCACATACAAGAAAACTTACTGGTAATTTTTTGGGAAGAATCAAAATACAAGGTAGACCTTTCAAAATGCTGCTTGGACACCATTAAAAATTATCTTCAGGCAAATAATAACCCAAACCCCTCAATCTAACTTAGAGTTGCCCATCTTCATAGCCAAGAATGGACAGTGGAGTTGCTGGATGATGATGGATCTCACCCCAAAACAAATGTGTCCAAAAGTAGGTGTACTGTCTTGCAGAAAGAAAATTAGGTGAGCGGTGTACGCAGAAAGAGGGTGCAGTGTATACATGGTGCACCCAGTACTATAAGTGGGCAGTGCGCATAGCAAAGGGGTGCAGGGTTATACTGAGTGTTGCTTCCTAGTGTTTTAACGGGGTAGTGTACATAGTAAAAGGGTGTAGTGCGGTGCCCCTCAGTAATAAGAAGGGGTGGTCTGGAATGGGATAGGGTGTAAACTATAGAGAGGCAAACTGTTATTGTGTATAGAGTGGGTTCCCTAGTACAACATTGCAGCAGTGTATATAGTAAAGGAGTGGATATACAGAGCAGACCTATACTATATGTCTGTGTGCACAGTAAAGGGGTGCATTGTCCTGCAAAAAAGCATCCCTTTGGTCAACTTTCCATGGCGTTTTGTCCCAAATTGCCTCCTTCAGCTGGTCCAGAAGGTTAGCATAATACTATCCCGTGATACTAGAGCCCTGAGGTAGGTAGTCCACCAACAGAATACCGTCTTTGTCCCAGAAAACAGACGTCATGACTTTTTGGGCGATTTCTAGGTTCGGAACTTCTTCGGCCGCAGAGACCCGCTGTAGCGCCATTCCTTTGACTGTTCCTTGGTTTCAGGATCATAGATGTTGAGCCAGGTTTCATCCTCAGTCCCTAACCTAGCCAAAAAGTCTTGTGCAGCTTCAAAATGGGCCAAAACGGCTTTGGATGCTTCAACTCATTCCTTCTTCTGATCACTGTTCAAACATTTCGGCACCCACTTCACTGAAAACTTGCGCATGTCTAGGATAGTGGTGATAACAAACTCAACACGCTCCTGTGAGATGTCAAATATCTGGGCTATCTTTATTGCGGATATTCTCCGGTCCTCAATAAGCAGCTCATGGACAGCATCGCAGGTTGTCGGGTCAGTTGAGGTTGGGGGGCGCCCACTGTGAGACTCATCTTCAACGGTGAAATGGCCAGTCTTGAAATGAGATATCCAGGTTTTGACAGTGCTGTAGGAAGGACACTTCTCCCCCAGTGGTTGTGACATCTCAGTGTGAATGTCCTTTGCTGACTTTCCCTGGAGAGACAGAAACTTAATGATGGCCCGTAACTCCAACAACGTGAAACTTGCTTGTGCCTCTACCATCACAGCTTCTCACTAAAAGAAAAAATAGTTTTAGGAATCCCAAAGGCCTGATATTTGCACAGTTACATACTAAGACATTAGGCTGTCATATGCCCCCACACTCATTTTTCTATTTCATCTGGAAGGGGGCAAAGCCAGCCCCTCCTATAATAGGGGAAGTGTACATAGTAAAGGGATGTAGTGTGGGGCTCCTCAATAATGAGAGAGGCAGTTTGAGATGTTATTGTATAATGAGTGGGGCTCCTTAGTACAAGGTGGCAGTGTAAATGATTTGTTATATAAGGGGAAAGTGCATAATAAAGGGGTGGAGGGAAGGTCAGTTCAGGACAGTAGGTCACTAAGGGGAGGTATAGGATGGGGGTATGGTGCACTGTAATTGTATATAGAGTGGGGCTCCTTGGTACTAAAGAGGATCAGTGTATAAAGTAAGGGATTGGTGGATCCCCCTAATGCTATAGGGGGCAGCATGCATAGAAACTACAAGTGGCCACGGTGTATAATAAACAGGTGTAGCATGGGGCTCCTCAGTATTGATGGGGGCAGTTTGGGATGGTGGCAGGGTGCATACTAAAGAGGTACGCTGTTATTGTATATAGAGTGGGGCTCCCCACTACAAAAGGGTGTCAGTGTACATAGTAAAGAGGTGCATGTTTATACAGAGTGGGGTCGCTTAGAACCAAGAGGGGGCAGTGTAGTGATAGTGGGCAGTGGGCAGTGTATTTAGTAAAAAAATGACAATGTTGCAGTCCCATCACTGGGAATTGGGAAATTAATCCTCCAACCTGCAGCAAAATGATAACTTCATACCAGCCTTGGCACAGTCACCAAACTTAAACCCAGCAATGGATTTTTAAATGATCAAAGATAGAGAATTTTTGAAAAATACCACTGTTTTTGTGTATCCTAAATAACTGACTGCCAGAGTATTCAGACTTCGAATATGGTTCCCCAAGAAACTATCGAGCGGCTTTTCCAATTCAATGACCGAGAAAATAGAATAATTTCACTGCAAAGCTCAACTGTAAATTTCTTATCTTCTATTGATTTTGGGGGGAATAAGTGGAATACAATTGTTTTAAATAAAATATTTTATTCTGGTTTATATAGAAATTGTGTCATTATTCTGCAAAGTTTTATCAAAATCTGTAAACTTATTGACACTGAACTTCCAACATTGGCCATAGTCCAAGCCTGTGGGAATTGATCTTCCTTTAATGTTCTACTTTTTTGAAAGCAAGTGCTACGTGGGAACAGTAAGTGAACAATAAAGCTGGCCACACAATCTGATAATACAATCTTCATTAGGATTTTTAACATGGGGTGCTTCCCTGATTAGATATAAATTGGCAAAAAAGGAAGGTTGCAAATCAATCCAGATTCCCCCACAAAATAGCACAACTATGTCCTCGAGCAGCGTTGATTGCTGATGGAACAATGAAGAAGAAAAGGTATAATGATATGCCATTACTCTGCTCCCACCTCATTCTATCAAGTTCACCGTCAGCATCTAGTTGGTTTATTATTGAATACCTTGTAGAAAATAGACAAATAGAAATGCTGCATGAAGGACATCATTTGGGACGATATTCTGTTGGCCACAAGTTCTACTACTACTAGTTTTACTTCTCCTAGTTAGACAGGTGCTGTATGAGAATGCTTGCATCTAAAATAATTCATGCAGGTGGATTAGTTCCATTCCAAAATATATTTACAGGTAGTCCCTGAGTTAAGAACATTTGGACGACTCCTTAATATGAATAGGGCTTCCCTGCTCTTCCTGTGCAGGACAGAGGCTTGATGGGGGGAGGGGGAGGTTTGCATGACTTGAAGAAGAAGTCTTTTGCTATTCTGCAAGCTCTTGTAACTCTTTAATGACCAAAACAAACTCTGCAGTTGTTTCGTTTTGCAAATCAAAGCACAGCTTGCTCCAGAAGTTAATGAATGTCTAGCCTCCAGAAGTTTTTTTTTTTGCTTTGTTTGTGAATAACTCACAGTGAGGACTTTATACAGTAACTGACACCACGCTGCCTAATAATATGTTGGGACAAATATCTGTCCTAATTGCATTTATTAAAATATTGTACCTGTTCCGACTTACATACAAATTCATACAGTCCCTATCTTGTATGTAACCTGGGGACTACCTGTATATATAAAACCCAAGAACAAATATTTAATATTTTGCAGCTTCACAGCCATTAGATGTGGTAACTGCATTAATTTTCCTTTTACATTTTTTTGTTCTTTTAGTTTCACCTAGTGATCCTGTCCTAGGGTTTCAAAGCTTACTTAAAGTGGACCTATCATTACATTTCAAAATTATGTAAAAGGGTGGCTATTTCTTTTACATATTATTAAAAAAGGCTGTTTTGAATTTTTTCCTAACTTTTTGGAGAGGCCATGGGGAAAGCTGCAGCCTCCTGGGATAATTGCATTAAATATCCTAGGAGGCTGTGGTCTGCACCTTCTGCACATGGCTGAGATTGGGAATGCTTCATCAAGGGCTTTCCTATAATGTAAAAAAAAGTGCTTGGTCAAACCCATGCACAATGAGATCAGGACTAGTTTTTTTAAAATTTGTAAGATATATCACCAAATATCACCTCTTCACAGATAAGGATTGGGTGATGTAAGGAAGAGCTCAGAAGAAGATAATGGTGTTGGATGGGCCAGTGAGCCCCGGAAAAAGGGAGAAGTCAAGCGTGGGACTCACTGGGCACGGTTTCTGCATGGATTGAGGGCTTTTCACAATTTAAGGTAGATGAATTTTTTAAGTGAAAGTTCCACTTCGAGATTTCCATGCAGAAACAGAGAATGCCATAGCTTAGTGTATTCTGTAAAGATCAACAAGTACCTGTAAAGTTTACAATGCATGAAAATGTGCATGTATTGCAGAGGTGTGCTAAACATGTGTTGTATCTTCCCTAGACAGAACCATTGAATATATTTTGTATAATATTAATGTTTGTATAACTGTTTAGAGTTCAAATAACTTCCAAGAAGAATAGCAGATGAAGTTTAGGGCCGATTCTAAGTCTCAGGAAACGGTTATTTACATTAAAATGTGTTTATTACGATGAGCTGTGAAAAAGACCGCAGCCTTGAATTTTTGCTGGATGCATAATTTGGCAAAAAATCTCTCCTTCAGCCTTCCAATTTATTTTAATGATATTAACAACGATTCAATTTGCATTTCAAATAGTTTTGATTTGTCGAGCAATGCATAATTTCACTGTGTATTTGTATCATTTAATACGGCCGGTAACAAATTAGCTGTCCTTTTTTTATGCATTACATAATGTTCTCTAATGACAAAAGAGTCGGCAAGTTTCAGATAATTAGGGAGATTAAATTAAGTGTAATGCATTTTAAAGAACTCGAAAAATGAATTGTCCAAAAATATTTTTTTAGATTTAAGTAGTTAAAGTGGAACTTCAGGTGAAAGCTGTGATTTTTGTTTTTTTTTTCTCCTAGATAGGTATAATATCTTTTATTATATCCTTTGCAAATGTAGCATATGACTTATTTTTTTCCATGTTAGGTGAATATGGGGTGTATGTTTAGACTGGCAAGGAGGTTGTGTTGTAGTTACGGCTTATTTGGCTGAGATTCTGCATGTAGTTTCTCACCCACAATAGCCCAATAAGAAATAAATAGGAGCATCAGTGAGCAGATCAGTACCACTCATTGCTCGAAAAATCAAAACTATTTGAAATGCAAATTGAATTGTTGTTAATATCAATAAAATGCTGGCTGCCATGGTGCCAACTGTTGGGAACTGCGTGGGGTCACTCCTTCTGCCTCCAGTCCGACCCTAGACTTAGGGTAACACTTTTCGCCATTTTAGACTTGTGATGGACCCCAATGTTCTCCCGCGGACTCAACCACACTCCACATATGGGAACCATTTTGCCCATGCTGGGGTTATGTTGGATCACACAATTCCTGGAATTGACAAGTTGCTTCTGGCCATGCAGTTGCTTTTTATCCTCTGGAGGAAGAACTGCATTGCAACCATGCTCAAATGTACTCAGCTGCACGACAAAGCAGTTGTCAAACACTGTGAATAACACTAAAAAAAGCCTTTTGGAAGGTGGGGGGAACCTACTTAGCCTTTTTCGACCCTTAACTTTGAAGGAAGCCAAAAGGTATGGATTTTTTTTTAAAAAATCACAAAACTCTCCATAATATACAGTTTTACAGTCCAAGCATTGACTGCTTTTTCGTGCTTACAGTTGACAACATAAATTTACCAAACTGTACTTTAGCCTTGGCCAGGTATTCTCAACTTCCATGAAAACTTAAGGTCCACCCAAAGGTTGCTAGTATTTCCTTGAGCTGTTGTTGACTGACCTCCCATTTAATGGTACTTTCATAGTTTCATGTTCAACACCATTTGGGGGTGGGGGCAGTTTAGCAGCTTTGACACCTAAGATCTTTTAAAGGGGCACATTTTTCTCTCTGATCAACACTGCAAGGAGGGTGACTTTTTGATGCACCAGTGTAAATGATCTGAAATATTGTATATTATGTTATAATATTACCAATAACATAAGTGGGTGGGTGGGCAGCCTCCCAACTCCGTCTAGCCCCTTTTAATTAATTAATTAATTAATTAATTCATGGTCCTCTCCTACCCCACACTCCACACTAGCACAGCCCCCTATAGCATTCCTACATTTTTGTTAACCCTTAACTCCTCTGGGCTAGGGGCCAGATTGACTGACGTAGATTGGGAAAAAACTGGCCGATCTCACTGTGCACGCATGAGATCTGCAATTTTTTCCATATTAATGCTCAGGCATGCGCAGAAGAAGCAGCCAAGAGCCACCCGGGATGCGTGACTTAGGTAACCCGGGAGGCTCTGTGCTCCCATTTATTCTTGATCACCTAGGCATGCCTTGATCGAGAATTAAGGGGCGGTGCAAACAAACAATTTTTACTTTAAAAAAAAATGGTTGCCTACCCTATTATGTAAAGTGAAAATTCTGAGTTGAGGTACGCTTTAATGCTTTTAGCTGGATTAGAATGTCCTTACATTAGCACTATGTTGAGGAATATGGACCAGCATGGTGGTTATGAGGTTAGCACTCTGACACTTGCATTGCTAGGTTCCAGGTTTGAATCTTAGCCAGGACTATCTGCGTTGAGTTTGCAGGTTCTCCCTGTTTTTTTGCGTCGGTTTCTCCCACATTCCAAAAACATGCAGTTAGGGTTATTGGCTTCCCCCCAACTATAGTAAAGACATATGACTATGGTAGGGACATTAGATTGTGAGTTAATTTGAGGGACAGCTAGTGACTTGACTATGGACTTTGTACAGTGCTGCGTAATATGTTGGTGCTATATAAATACTGTATAATAATAATAACATGGCTGTTGTGAATGGACCCCTCTACTCAAAGTCTAGGTCCTACTTTTAACTTTAATGACGTGCCTCTTTGTCCAGCATTAGGACATCAGTTTGTGAATTTCTGCCCAAAGTTAAACAGAATTTAAGATTTCAAACCCAGATAGATCACTAGCAGGTGCCTTCCTGCAATAATATTTCAGGCAATGCATTTAACCAGAATGCTGCAGGCATACTTCATTGCACATTAGTAAGATTTGAGAGTTGCGAAAATTAAATTGCATGATGATTTAGGAATTATCGTCTCACCTTTCAATTCTAGATTAACATTTCAAAACAGCAATAATAATATCCAAAGACTTTGATTTCTATAGGAATCCTTGCCTGCTCTGTTCCCAGCTATGTAATCTTTCAGACAATGCAGAACTCAAGGGAGTTTAGCTGTGTGTAAAAAATATTAAATTAATATTAATGTGAGGTTTTCAGTTAAGTCTCTTTTTTAAGATATGAGGATCTTCTATTGAAAATTCACTTTCATCTCATCTTTTTTTTTAACCTTAAAATATTTAATTGTAACTGTGCGCCTGAGAGGCAATACATTTAAAGGCTCATTTAAGTTTAAACTGAGTAGTACAAAAGTACAGGCAGCTGCAAAGAGCAGGCAACAATTTTAATAAAAGTATAACTTTTGCATGGACGAGGCATAAAAATGAAGTTCATTCGGGTCAATAAGTGAACGAGAAAAAAATAATATGCAGAAATTCTGAGGCCAAAAAAGGAAGGTTAGATCTGAACTTCTAATAGGTTTCAAAGCCGAGTTCCTGCTTGAAGATTTACTCTGTCTTGGTGATCATTATCACGGGGGTTTAAAGAAAATACAACATTTTTAGTTCTAATTGGAACAAGAATAGCAAGAAATCCTTCAATCAGAGAAATTTTGTCACACTTACCTCTTCTTC
Source organism: Pyxicephalus adspersus (assembly GCF_032062135.1). Classification (NCBI taxonomy): domain Eukaryota; kingdom Metazoa; phylum Chordata; class Amphibia; order Anura; family Pyxicephalidae; genus Pyxicephalus; species Pyxicephalus adspersus. Next base: position 11,142,544 of record NC_092862.1, on the reverse strand, counting down.
GCTAAAGAGCAGGCGCCCCTCTCCTACGCATGTCTGCAGTTCTGAGCCCAGGCGTGCCTGCTCTTCCAGATTTAATCAGTATTGCCTCTCCCACCGGCCAATCAGGAAATAGCCTCTTAATCATCTCTGGCTATTTAGCCAGTTTAGACACTGCGCTCAGCATTCCTGTAAAGTGTTTCCACTAGTGCCGAGCCTTCTAGCTCTGCTGAGAACTTCCTGTACACCTGTTGGTTGATTCAGTCATTCCTCTGTCCATCTCCTGTGTCAACCCCCTGTTTCCCAGCCAGTTCCTTAGTACTGGCCCAGTGTTCCCCTCTGTCTGTGGTTATTCCTGTGTCACTTGTGCCTCCTGTTGCTTCCTGTGACTCCAGTGTTCCTTGTGTTAGCAGTGGCCCGTGTCACTGGTGTGTATTTCCTGGATCCCTGGTATTTGTCCATTGCCTTGTGACCTGACCTCTCTTGCTTCCTGCCTGCCTCGACTCCGGCCTTAACAATTCTTCTGCTTGGTGATTTGGTACCATGTATCATCCTGTGCACCCTGGTGTGCTCAGGGACTGCAGCATGGCATTATCTGCAGCGCAGCATCCCCACCACTAGAGGCTCTGGAGAAGACCTGGTTACTGCTTAGACACTGCGCCTTGGCCCTTTCCAAGGCTTACACCACTGCTGTGCAAGCTGTACTTCCCCCTAGTGGCCCTGTCACCCCAAGGGTAACACATTTGTTATGGTGACAACAGTCTAAGAGAGGATATTCCTTGTTTTGGGGAGATTTCCTCTGACCTCCCGGTGTATCTTGCACTGAAAGTAAAGGAACATTTACACAAGGGAGAATTAATTAACCAATCTGTATTAATGTTAAATCAAAATCTAAAGAGTTTTGGCTATCATGCCCAACTAAAGCCACACATACCATAGGTGAATTTAATTTGATAAGCCTGTAGTAGATAAGTCTTGCATGATAAGCTAACATTTACCTAGAAGGTGTTGGGTACCATACACCCACTCCCTAACCTTCCTGTTCCAGGACATTCTCATCTTGATATCAGTGTTCAGGCTTTTATGGGCAAATCCATCTGCAACAACATAAAATGTCCTCATTTCATGCATGCTTGGTATTGGAGTTATTGGATGAGGGATACAGTGTTTCCCCAGTATCGCCCCAATAAGTGATTGACATATGGTGAAGAGGCATCTCCATTCCCCAAGGTCTACTAGGCCAGCTTGCAATAAGTCAACTAAATAAAAATAACACACACTTGCACTGATGGCTTATCTCAACAACTGTAATGCAATGAGACTGAAAGGGGTTTGAGTCAAACTTAGAGAGTCCTCCAACCCAGTGTTTTTTGACCTCCATAATTTGTGGGAACCCTAAAATCTTTAAGGACATCAGGGAATCTCTACTACAATTAGTATATCCACAGCTCTCAAAACATTAGTGTAGGGGTCAGTGGGAAGAATTCCTCTTACATTGTTGGCCATGGGAAGAATATCTTCCTTACAGATAGCCAAAAAGATCACTGGTGTTTCTTAAACTGCCCTCAGAGGTCCAAACTGCTCATTGCTAAGGGATCCTCTAGTGAACTTTGGAGGAACCCTAGGGATCTCTCGAAACTCTGGTTGAGAAATGCTGCTCTAACAAGTTACCTGTTTATCCATTCTCTAGACTCATAAGGATTGCAGGAAGTTAGGTGGACCCATAATAAATCGGAGCATTGGATATAGAAAATAAAGGAGCTAAATGAAGCATTTTATTGGTCTCATCACCAGAGTTTTGTTGGTCACATTTCCTCATTAATTTTTATAGGTAATGACTAGGTAGGCACAGATTGTGACCAGAACACCATAAATCCTTGTTGTGTGCCTGATAACTTTGACAGTTTGAATACAGTCAACATTGGTTATCCTCCCTCTTTGTGTTGTATTCCTTATAAAAAAATCTAACAAACAATGTTTGAGTCTTTGTAAAAACTGTGACAAGTAGGAATTCTGGAAAGTAAATGACATAACAGTCAAGTCCCTGTGGGAAAAAAAAAGAAAGTCGGGGCAAGAACGTTGCCATCGGTGTATGGAATACTTTTCAATGACAAGGAGTTGAAGTCTCTCATTTCCTGTACAGCAAAGCTGAGTGGCAGAGGAAAGAGAATCATGAACCATGAATGTTTACTACTGAATGAGCCATTCTGATGGGAAGCATGTTAATAGAAGTTAGAGAAATAAGGAAAGAAGGACTTATCACTGTACAACTTTTCTTATTCTTATCTTAGTGGGTTGAAAGATGCTTGACTTGACTACTATAAAGCTGTAGTTTACATCTGCAGATGACATCATTCGAGTAGTTCAGACATACTATTTAGACAAAATTTACAAGGCAGTTTTAATTAGATCTTAGATGCCAGAGAAAATGTATTTTATGAATTTTGCATTGCAAAAGAAACCGTGAACTGACCATATCACAACTTCAAAAATTGATAACGGCACAGCATTTTAAATTCTTTCAAATGTTCTTTCATTTGTAGACCCTACGACTCACCCTGAAAGGTCAACACAATGTGTTTGAGGCAGAGGATTTCATTTTTAACTTTGGATGAGTAATTAGGTTTTAATGAAAAAAAGACACATGTAAAGGTCTAGCTTATGATAAATTTTGCAGACCGGGAGACAGACATACCCTTTTAATTCTGGCATGTCGTTGGCTATGGATTCTGAACTGATCCTGTGCTTTTTAATCAACGTGTTTACTGTTTAATATTATTGTAAATCTTTCTTGCTGTGATTTTCTTTTCCATAAATTATTTTTTATTGATTTGATGTATGCTTTTCAACTTGATAGAAAATGTGACTACTCAATCCTGGCATGACCTCCTCCCTTCTTTCATGGGTAAATATGGCTATGTACATACGTGAGATGATTCTCACCCAATATGAATGGTCAAGCTCGCCTCCGGAGAGAATCTGATGTATACAGGGGTCACTCAGAATGGATCCATGAACCACCAACAGAAGACAAGCCATTCGCTTGTTCTTCCCCTTCCCCTCTCCATAGAATAGAACGGCGCTGTGTTTACAGTGCTCGTTCATTTATCTATCTCTCTGGGCTCGGGCTATTTCTCCAGTTCACATCTTCCTATTATAGTTAAAAGGCCACTGCAGCTTTTTTATGTACCAGAAATATAAAATATACACAAGCTCAACATAACAATGAACAGCTTTGATGGTGCAGTCAAGGGCTGTCTTTGGGTGTCCAATTGGACATGTTGGGCTTGATGTATCAAAGTTCTCAAAGGCTGGAGAATATAACATTTTGCAGGGGAACTTGGGTGATCCAGGAAACCTGAAATGGATTTTTTTTTAAATTACTTTTATTTACTATTAGTTTGCAAAATGTTTTTAGTCCTGAACCAGATCTATTCTAGGTTTATTGGATTACCCATGACACTTATTTACTCCAGTCTTAGGTCTTTGTGTTATGTGCTAATGTAGCCTTTTCATTTGGGCTGCCAGCAAAAAAGAATGAACCATAAAAGGGATATGCAAGGTTTTCTTTTACCACTCAGAGCACCACAATGCATAGCAGTTCTTTAACATGTGTATTAGTTGCATTACCTTGCATTGGGTTGCAATTTAAATTAAATATATATGTTCTTCCCATCTAAAAATGAAAGCAGTTGGCTCTCATCCTAATTGATGAGCTTTAGAACATAATGAGATAATGACCTAAGAATAATATGTAGATCAAAGACAGACAGGTAATTATAATTTTCAGTATGAGGTCAACAATGGCAGCTTAAACAGTTTTGTTATATCAATTGCACTGACCTTGAGAGACATAAAGGGACCTCTTTAGAATGCTACAATGTCTGGCTGTTATACAGATCTATTAGCTTCAGTTCTTGACCTGGAACAAACAAGCAGATCAGGGAACAACCTCTGACGTCCATGCTTTTTCCACTAAAAGATTAGCATGACAGCCAAACAACCCGTCAGTTCAGGCAAAGTCTCCAATGGCAATCCATGATTCTTTCTTCATAGGTTTACTTTAAAAAAAGCAAAAGGACCCTTTGGGCTATTACACTCAGCAATCAATATTCAGAGGTTCATGAGATAAACACATTTCATTTTTATTTATTATGATTGGCCCCAGGAGCAGCAGAAATTCCACCCGCTGCGTAAATCGATCACGTTAGAATTCTGCTTCGGTATTAGAAGAGATTTCAGTAATGTAATGAATTTATGCATTTTGTGCAGCTACCTGACTAAATCATTACTGGGTTTATTAAAGGACAACAGCATCTTATTATGTTCACACTTATTAAATCAATGTTAAGAACGCTGTAACTTTCCAGCATAAACAAAGATATTGCCATGATCTGTCTAACGCAGTGTTTCTCAACCTTTGTAACAAGGGGAGCCCTTGGAAAAACTTTCAGGTCTTCAGATAACCCCTTCTATAATTCCTATGTCCACAGCTCACAGTATATTAGTATGGTGGTCAGTGGGAAGAATGTCTCTTACATTGCTGGCTATTGGGAAGACTGTCACCCACAGATAGCCAAAAAGATCATTGGTGTCCAATAAACTGATCTGAGAGTCACATCTTGCTCATTGCTCAGGGAACCCCCAGCAACCTCTGAAGGAACCCTGGTTGAGAAACACAAATCTAATATAATAAATTGACCAAAATGTTAATAAATTACTCACTTACATCATATCTAAGTGACCCACCAGGCTCCTGTGAAGGAACAAGGACAGACTAACCCTGTATTAGCAACCCCAACGGGTGTTATCAACCTTTATATCAAGGGGAACCCTTAAATTATTTTTAAAGGAATTAAAAAATTACTATATCTTAGTGACAGTATTTGGCACATCAGAAAGTTGTAGATAAAATAATAGCTATAAAAATATAATTATAAAGAATATGGCATTTTAAGAGTATTTTAACATCTGCTTGATATACCGATGTTAATTGTTGTTTGCACTTTACTGTTATCTGTGCTAATTGTGTAATTTTCCCTCCTTAGATCGGTAGGCTGAATGGTCACTACAATGACCAAGGTGTCTAGGTCTTCACTGATCCCATGCCATTGGCTTCACCATCATACATGAGATTATACAGGTACCATCAGGCATGAGATCAATCTGTCACAACTCCAGGAACTCCTAACAACCTCAGGAGAAATTTTTATTGAAAGATCTTGCTCTATAATGATGCAAGCACAGTAATTGCCAACCATTGCAATATTCTAGGGACAATACTTGACAGTGCTGGTTCTTACATCTCCATGTTTGGCAATACCCCTATTGAGACCTTCACAATGTAAACCAGTGTTTCTCAACCATTTTAATGTGGAGGACCCTTTGTAAATTGTTTTCAGGACTTATAGAACCCCTGCTATAATTACTAAATCCACAGCTCACAGTATATTAGTGTGGTGGTCAGTGAGAATAACTCTTACACACTGCACGTTCCAGATGCGGTCTCACTAATTCTTTGTGCAGGGGCATACAGTATTTGTCACTCACTGTAGTCTATACTTTTAAAACATGTGATGCTAAGCTGCTTGCTTTGGAAACAGAAGCTTAGCATCACATGTGCTTATGAAATCTTTGCCCTACTAAAACACTCAGATCACTTTTGATTATAGACCCCTCAATATGTTTCCCCCCATCCCAATGTGTGTAGAATAGGGGTGAGCGAGATTTTTATTTTCGATCTTGCAGCGAATAGGGCGTTTCTTGCTTATAGAACATGTAAGCGAGAACAGCCTTGTGATTCACCACGAGGTCATGTTCTCACCAAACTCAGATGATCTCTCAATGGAGAATCTCCATTGAGAGTTCATCTGGAGTTTGCCTGCAGTCACAGCTGATTGGAAGCACTTGCGTGCCTCCAATCGGCCGTGACCGAAGGTTCCCACGGTCACTGGGCTGTACTTATCAATCATAAGTACAGCCCAGGGAGTGTGGGAACTGAACTCAGATGAACTCTCAATGGAGAAGCTCCATTGAGAGTTAATCTAGAGTTCGCCTGCAGTCATAGCTGATTGGAGGCACTCGCGTGCCTCCAATCTGCTGTGACCGCTGGTTCCCATGGTTACTGGGCTGCACTTATGATAAGTACAGCCCAGGGAGAGTGGGAACCTGCACTTCAATGGAATTTGCTAAATCGGTTCATCGGTTTTTAGAGACATTCTCGCTCATCCCTAGTGTAGAATGAATGTATACTTTTAGCTCTAAGTGTATAACGTCACATGTATTTTTTGCCACCCAGTTGCCCAGCCAAAAAGTGAATTCTTTCAACTACAAAGCAGTATTAGTTCTTTAACTCTAATAATACTGTGTTTTTCAACCAGGGTTCCTCCAGAGCTTGCTAAGGGTTCTTTGAGCAATGAGAAATTTGTGCTTCTCATGTAAGTTTAACTGACACCAATGGTCTTTCTGGCTATCTATCTGGTGGTTGCAGGAAGAATGCTTGTTACATTGCTGGCCATTGGGAATAATGTCACCTTTTCTTCCCAATGGCCAGCAATAAAAGAAGAATTCCCCCTGCTGACCATCAATTTAATGCACTGTGAGCTGTGGATATAGTAATTATAGCAGGAGTTCCCTATAGACCTGAATATTATTGCAAGGGCTTTCCCTGCAATTTTCTGGAGGAAACGTCACCTGATTTTGCACCTATGCAGTGCAAGATTGGATGACAAAAGCAGAAACAGGAAGAAGATGGTGGCGCCCGCTGGTTCCTTCGTGCCAGAACAAAGAAGGAGTCCGGGATGGTGCAAAACATAAACATAAATGAAAGTTCCATTTTAGGCAAATATCATATTACATAAATATCCTATTCGGCTTGCTCCTACTTTCTGCTCATTTAAAAGAGCGCTCAAAACCCATTTTTTCAAACTTGCCTACCCGGCTTCTTCTGTCATTTGAAACCATCACTACTTCCCACACTACATATCTCACATCCTTTGTGTGTGAAATTCCCCCACCTACTAGATTGTAAGCTCTTCGGGGCAGGGTCCTCTCCTCCTGTATCACTGTCTGTATTAGTCTGTCATTTGCAATCCCTATTTAATGTACAGCGCTGCGTAATATGTTGGCACTATATAAATCCTGTTTAATAATAATAATAATAATAATAAATATTTGCAACTGCCATATATTTTATCTACAGGTTCTCTGCTTTCAGAAAAAAATATATTATGTGCTTAAGTAATTTTCATGCTTAAAATGTGCAATTTAACATATGCGATCAAAAATGCCTTCAGGATACGGTTTCTGATGCCGATGATAATATTTAATTCATAATATTTCTGCATTGCAAAGAAAAAATGAACATGGTAAAGAATTATCTATCTTTCCTGCAAATGGGGATCAGCACAGAAATGAAATTCCTGATAACATGCATTGTAACCCCACTTATAGTAAAAGGGGCAACTAATGGAGATTAGTATCACAGCTTCAGAGTCTGCTGTAACAACATTAGATATAGATTCTTACATTGCACATTGAAATCCAGGTTTAAGTATAAAATTAGGTTCTCAAGTATTTAACACAGCACAATTCAGCATACCTATAGATCTGTGTGTACTCAGCTCTGCATTATGAGAATAATGAGACAATACCACTGATGAATACAGAAAACATCACTGTAAGGTGCAAAAAGCTGTGTGGGAGTGAAATTAGTTTATTAGGTTGAAGCATACAATGCTATATTATTATTATTGTCAACTTGTATTTCTATAGCATGGGTATTTTATGCAATGCTTTACGTAGCCCATAGTCATGTCACTAGCTGTCCCCCTGGGGAGCCCACAATCCAATGTCCTTACCATAGTCATATGGTATTACCACAGTCTAGGGCCAATATTGGGGGCAAACCATTTACCTTAACTGCAAGCTTTTGGGGGGTGGCAGGATACTGGAGTGTGTGGGGGAAAACCGTGCAGACACGGGGAGAACCTGCCAGCTCCTTGCAGATATTGTCCTGGCCCAGATATGTACCCGGGACCCAGCGCTGGCAAGAGTGCTAACCACTGGGCCAACCGTGCTGCCCCTATAGCAAATTATATAAAGCAACAACAATACCGGTTCTTAAATCTAGCAGGAGTATATCATGTGACAAGGGTAAACTATTACCGTAGGGGCATCCCATCATTGCCAGCTGCAGAATCACTAAATAGAACCCTTGGCTTCTTTGGCATCATTCCCTCACTGACCAAAAACCTGCAGAATCTCCAGCTCCAGCAAAGAAACGCCAATGGACTGAGCCCTTGCCAGTTTGGTTAGTGTCAAATGTAATTCAAAATTTACTGACAATCACATAGAATCAGTACTGGAACAACACGTTCCCCATAGAATCAGTACAATACAAACATAACAGATACCGGTCCGCAGGGACACAACTGTACTGAAAAACCAAATACTTTGACACCTTACTAAATCTGTTTACTATAAATCCTCAGTATCTGCCCTCTTCCCTTTTTTATGGGATTCTATATAACTACACAAGACATTTCCCATATCAGAACTTATCCCAAACCAGTTAGTTTGTCAAGGACATCTTTAAATCAGTGCCACACCCAATTTTAATCTACACAATTCCTTCATAAAACCCCCATAGACTTTTAATGCACCTTAATTTATTATAATGTATTTAATTACAAAAACAGAGCTATATCTTTCATATTCAACATGCAAACAGACAATATAAATATCCAGTCTCAAATTTCAACGCGTTTCACAGAATCTGCTTCTTCAGGAATTGGTATCAAGGACTGCTATCAAGGTTGAAATAATAATCTCACTTGTTTGAAAACATCAAAAAAAATCCTTGTCATCCATTATGGAGATGATATACAGACAGTGCTTGCATCTGAAGACAACCCTCAGCCTTCCTTTTATTTGTATTATAAGAAGGTTAAACAGATAATATCTCCAAAGTCATCCGTATGCTCCATTTATAGTCTTCTGGTGGTAAGTGGATAAACTCCTTTCAAATGATTTAAAAAATTCCAGCTTGCCTTTTAATATTTTATTAATAAAAAATAGTATTGATATGGCACCAACATATTACACAGCGTTGTACATTAAATAGGGGTTGCAAATGACAGACATCAGGGTCCCTCTCCCCAGTTTGTTACCAAAGCTGTGGAGTTGTAGTCATATGGTCAGCAAATGTGTACCGATATTAACTAAATATAAATTTACTACATTTTATTACAATATGGTACAATATGTCCTACTTCACAGAAAATAGTTAGTATAACGTGCTCCTCCACTAAGTGCAGGTAATGCAAAGTCCAGCTGAGCCGTTTTGTACCTCGGCATTCACACATAATTTAATACGGATTATACATAACAAAAGGAGTTTTCATTTGAGTTTTATGTTTAAACACATTTCTTTGAGTGTGAACACGTGTAACTATCGATGGTCACCTCCAAGTCCCACTCCATGTGAGTCCAAAACTCACATGGCCCATGACTAATATTTATCAGATTTATTCTTACACTTTTTTAGTGTTTATATTATCAGATTTTACTGAGCCATCATATTGTACATAAACTTTCCCTGTAGACCTGTTGGGAATCCTCCAAGAATGTTGTGCACATCGGTAGCAGAGGGGTTGCTGAAAGATAACTCCATTTGCAAAGTCTAGAGAATTCCCCTGCAGAAATAAAGAGTTACAAAAGTTAGGTAGGATGATGACATTGTAGCCACTCTGCTGCCCTCTAGTGTTTAACTAGAAACAGTGAATCCCTATTTAATGTACAGCGCTGCATAATATGTTGGCGCTACATAAACCCTGTTTATTATTATTAATAATAATAATAATAATAATAATAATAATAATAAAACCACCAACAACCTTCACACAGATTGACTGCATAAACCAACAATTTTTCATGGTACAGTGGGTTTTAAATTGCTACCGAGGAATAGGAAAGCTCCTCTGAATAATACTGGATAGGTCTTCTATAACTGGTTTTGGATTTTGGGTATGCTGCACTAACCCCCCAAAAAAGTAATGTAAGTAATTGAGTGTATAAACTATAAAAAAACAATGGTTGTGTGTAGTAGGTACTGCTCCTTCCAGCTATGAATTAGCAATAATTGCACCAAAACATTCAGACCCATGTGAACATAGCAACTGTGCAAGTTACAAACTGTCTTTCTCTTTACCCCATTGTTAAAATCTAATTTCAGTTAGGGTACAAAAACTACCTTTGCAGCTTGGCTACTCCAGCAATACAGGGATTAAAGATTTTTTGCCTAGAAGAACTGAAAAAAGCAGAACTTTTTTTACCGCAAACCTCTCTCCCCGTCAGGATCCTTTACTTTGTGATTGGTCTTTTTAAAGTTTATTCTGTAGGCTTCCTGTTGAGGTCATAAGTCCAACATCAATACCCATAATGAAGAACCAATGGTCAATCCTAAAGCCCTGCTTTAAATTATATATATGTAAATATGTATAATATAAATGTACTAAACATTAAAAAATGACCTCCACTAGTGCCTCTCCCACACTGTGCACGTGCAGAAGGAGTTCTGAAAAAGTTCAAGTGTTCAGTAAAGCTGACTTGCAAAAGGGAAAGTGGTGGCTCCCAATAACTGATACAGCTTTGGAAGTTATAGAGATTATTGTATTCTGTGAATGGCCAATGATTACCCAAGGACTGAAGAAAGTATAAAAATAGCAGAGTTTAAGCAAATGAGAATGGTTATAATTGTTGACTGCTGTCATTGTTCCTAGCCCTTCATACAGAACTTCCTTTCCCCATGTTTTAGGGTAAAAGAAGTTGTTCTGGAGTCCTTACACACCTCTTGTTTCGTAGTGGCAATGCTGCCTCTCCATAGATACAATGTATTGTTACATTAGAACAGCCACCACACCTAAGGACTTGTTATCTGCAACATATTACATTCTTGTTGTTGAGATTAGATTCACTTTCAGCTATTATCAATTCACTTAGCATTTTGAAAAGGCGAAATTACCATTTTCAGGTTAATCATGTAGATAAAAATGAGGTACAAGGCCATTCCAATTCATTTTTCGCTGTCAAGCTGACCTTAGCCTGATTTTTTCCACCTTGCTTTGCTTTCTCTAAGCAGCCGCATTCTTCTTAACCAATGATGGAAAATCAATAGTTATTCAAGGCAAACAAGGTGATATTAACCTTTGCACCACCCTAGACACATTCTTCACAGAGACAGAAGTGGAGGATCCTTTCACCCAGAATGGAAGATATGGAGATGTATAGAATAAACGAGGATTCAAATTCTATGCAAAAACATGGAAACTAGGGGCAACAGTTACATGTAAAGAGGGGCCATTATCAAACTACAGGTAATAAATCAGATTCTGCCATAAGAACCCTATTCCACACCTCCTCATCATATGCAATGTGCATTAAATCCTTCATTTAGCATTGCTATATTCCAAAACTTGCACGGTATATTCTCTATTCCAGCCTCCATTATTCTATGCACTGTGCTGTCCATTCCCAACATCAGGCACGTTCTGCACACGTCACAGTACGTACATTCTTTTTTTTTATTGTATTTGCAATTCTACAATATGTCATTTTGTACATTGCACTATTCTTCTTTAATGTCTGCGTCCTGGGAATATCGTAAGTATTTTCTTCTTGACTTGACTTTTTTTTTTCTTGACTTTTGAAATTATAGCCCTAGATTTCTTACCATGTTACATTGCAATACAGGTTCAGTATGTCCCTCCCCCTCCCGCGTTTTTCAGGGTAAAATATTTGTACTTTTGACTTGTTTATAATAGGTCACCTGTTCCTAATCTTTTGTGCATGGTTGTTAGCAACCTGTAGATGGCACTGTGGCCCTGTAAACTGTGTAATAAACTGATGTCTCACACAGCAAGAGTTTATTATGCATTTTACATGGGGATACAGTGCCATCTAGTGGTATGACCTAACTATGAACCATTTTAATCTCCCTGGCGGTATTCCTGAGTGTGGCTCGGGGTGGATTTTTCATACCAAAAGCGGTATCTCCGAGTCACACTTGAGGTGGAATTTCCAGGGAGGTTAAAACTCTTACATTGTTCCCACACTCCAATAGTGCCCGCAGCATCCTCCAGCGATGTCCGGCATCTTCTTTCCCTGCCAATGCTGCCCAAGCATCTGTGCAAGCTGGCGATTAAAAATCCTCATTAATCATACCACCAGGGAGGTTAATTCGCCAAAATTACAAAATCAGGTGAAACACTAAATCTTTATGCATTTAGCTACTAAAATGTAGGCTATTTCTCCACAAATCCAAGGAGGGTGCTTATACTAACTGCAGATAATTGTTCACTGCAATTTAAATATTCTTTGTATTCCACCCAGTTTACTAGCCCTGAGAAAGGGCAAAACTGAGCTCCGTAAATGTGGTGGATGCATCTACAGATCTTGTTGAAATGACTTTAGCCCAATAAACAATTTTGTACACTAACATTTTGCTGAATGTTTCTATTGCCACTTATTCTGATTTCACTTTTGCAGACTGGAAGGTGCATAGGGGCTCACTGGGACCTAGGGGTCTATTTAGTCTAAGGCTAATTTTAGACCAGTGGTCTGACGCTGGCTCATCTGCTCTCCCAACTGCTTCCATTCAACTAAATGAGAGTGGCTGGGCTTCACTTTGTGTAAGGGGTTGCAGTGGATTCCGGCTGTAAATGCTGAATGCAACATGTACCTTCTGGCCCTTGAGTAGCCAGCGGCTTCCATTTACTTGAAGGCAACCACCATACAACCAACCACAGCTTGTATTGACTATAAAGCATTAGAAAATGGTAGCTGCTGGAGGATTGAGAAAGATACATCAACTTTCATAAGCCATTGAACGGCACCCCAACCGCTCCCAACCACATAACACAGAGGGTCTAGGGTGACCATGCTTCCCAAAAATGACAACATTGTGGGTGAAAATTCTCATTCCTCATTTTTTTCTGTACCCCTATTTATTTTGTTACCTCTTTCCCAGCCTTTGGCTTTTTACTCCTAGATTATCCTGATTCCTAGCCAACTCTAAAATGTCTTAAATAGCTCAGATGTGAACATTTTTTTGGCCATACTACAGTAAAGTAGTTAACGGTTTTCTTTGTTGTTGAAGTTTCACAATAAACTTTATCAATGTACTGAAATTGTGCATGGTAGAAGACAGGTTGCTTGGCAACAACCGAATCCTTCAAAGGGCCGGAGCGGTATGGCCATTTGAGGACCGAGCGTAAGCGGTAAGGTTGAATTAATAGGAAGCAGGGTATTGTGAGAACAAGAGGTTGCAAAATGCAATAAAGAAAGACTAAAACTATTAAAGGCAATAATAAAGAAAAGGACATCACCTAGAAATAGGAGTCAGGTTTAGGTGAATGTAATTACAGGGAAAGACCATAGAGGAATGAGGAAATGCCATTGAGGAGAGCAAAATTACAGAGAAAAGGAAAGGAACACACTGTCCACACAGAAATGGCCTTAAAATATCTGAAAATGAAAGCTTTATTGCATCAGGGAGAGTTTGTAAATGAAAAATATCACTTTAATGGGGACCAGTGCTGCCGAAATTGTGGACTTGGACTATTGCAGACCAAGGGTTAAACCCTCCATGACCAGGAGGGGGAGCCCTCCATTATTATGAAGATCACAATGAGCTGGGGCAAGGAAGTAATGGCAAGACTGTGCTCATTCCTCCTTCATGTCATTTTTCTGGCCTTTGGCAATTATAACAACAAGTGCCAAGGTATGGCCATCTATTATTATTTGTTACCTTTGCATTACCATGATTGCCCATTTGTCGCACACTTGTTGGTAATGTTATTCACTATGGCCTAAAGTTTGCCCTTTTGTTGCCTCATTATTGTATGGTATGTGTTGTCAAGATTGCCTATTTGCTTTCCACATATTATTACATTACCCAGGTTTCCTCTTTTTTTTTTATCATTGCTCATTTGTTGCCCATGTCTTTTCATCATTGCGTATTTGTTGCCCCCTCATATTAAACAACTACTCATTTCACACTCTCATCATCTCTCATCTGGACTACTGTAACATCCTCCTCTCTGAAATTCCATTAGCCTGACTCTTTCCTCTACAATCTATTATGAATGCTGCAGCCAGACTCATCCATCCTTCCCTCCGCTCCTCTTCCGCTGCCTCTCTTTGTAGTTCTCTTCATTGGCTTCTATCTATTAAATGAGCCTCTTCTCTTTGTAATGATCCAGTGCATAGAACATTCATTGGTAGCTGGTAAATTTCAAGATCAAGAAATCTTATGGAAATAAAAAAATATAAATCATTCAAATTTTACATTACAGTTTACATTTACTTTTTGCATGATTGCTGCTTACACACTCGGACTGATCTAAGCGGTATGGATACAATATTGTGTTGGCAGATACACGCTTTGTCTTGGCAAGCAGAAGAGTTTTATATTGCTGTGTAGGATTCTAAGACATGGTTTCATCTATTTGTGACAGCAGATATAAGATATAAGGATGTAAATGATATGGACGGGACTATTTTTGGCTCTTGAACAATGACACATATCTTCATAGATCTTAATACAACATCTTTGATGACAATGTATACAACTGCTATGTAGGAATACATAAAGAAATGTAACCAGTGTTTCTCAACCAGGGTTCCTCCAAAGGGTGCAAGGGGTTCCTTGGGCAATTTGTGCCTCTCAGATTTTTCTGGCTATCTGTAAAGGTGACATTCTTCCCAATGGCCAGCAATATAAGAGGAATCCTTCCCATTGACCACCACACTAATATACTGTGATCTGTGGATATAGTAATTATAGCCAGGGTTCCCTAAGACCTGAAAGTTATTTCTAGAGTTCCCCTATGTTAAAAAGGTCAAAAAGTCTTCTCTATACAATCTCTATAAAATAATGGATTATTCACATGGTTCTAACTGCAATCTCACACATTTTAGCATGAATTATGCAATTACCCCATCTTGTGGAATAACATACAATATGTCCTATAGATCAGACAATGCGATTACAATCTGGCATCTTTTAAGATAATTTTTTTAATTGTTGGCTGCATGGATAATATCTTGCTTTTTGTGATAGAAATATTTAAATATGCATTTCTGCATTTAGGAAAAGGATGTCATGAGCTTGTAATTATTATTGGGATCAGCCACATTAATACGTTGAGGAATCCAGTGGTGTTACTTGAATGTGTGCGTTCTGTATATTTTATTACATTTTTAATTTTCTAATAGTTAATGTCTTAAAACATCTTGGTGATGGTACATAGATAAAACAGACCTATCACAAAATATTTACATTATATAAAAGGGCGGCTTTTTTATTTAGAATAGGAGGACCTCCCCTTCTGGCTTTACTGCCACGGAACCCCCCTAGCGGTATTTACACTAGAGGTAGCTTTAACCTGAAAAAAAAAAACACTTACTTTGCTCCATTGTCATCCCCCGTTGTCCTGCTGTTCCCTGCATGTCCTGGAGAGACCTCCTGCTCCTCCGATCTCCAGTCGCGCAATGCGGAGACGTTCTCCAGCGTTTCCTGGTGACGTCGGTGCGGGTGGGCGGGCGGATTGGCGGGGAATACAAAATAGCTGTATTGAATTTATTACAAACAAATTTTCATATAATATATATATTTATATATTATATATGCTACTGTACACTTTACATTACATGTTTAAATTATTTTTAATTTTTTTAATTAAAGTTTATTATTACATTTATTAAATATTGGACAGATTTCGGTGAGATATGCCTAAGAATTATAGCCTACAATGTAAAATAAATTTCCATGCAAAAAAAAGTAATGCTTTTTGCATGGACATTTGGACAGAATTAGACAGTTAGATGGTTTAGATAACTTTATGGAATCAGCTCATCCTATTACCCAGGACAGTCTGTTACTGCCTTTTCACCATTGTGGCAAAACGTGCAATTAGTAGACAAGGAGCTGCTTTTTATACCCTGTAACCTGTTTATGTTATAGTTGGGTATGTGAGGACATGTATCTATTAATAATATTATTATAATGCATCATTTATAGCGCCAACATATTACACAGCGCTGTACATAAAATAGGGGTTGCAAATTACAGACAGATACAGACAGTGACACAGAAGGAGAAGAGAGGACCCTCGCCCAAAGAGCTTACAATCTAAGAGACCAATGTACAATTATGTTATATACCAGAGCCTATGTGAACATTGGGGATATTTAGTTCATTCGGCACTTAGAGATAGGTGAATTTTAATTACCTGACTAATTTAATTCAAGAGCTAATTAATAGTCATGTGTGAAAGTACATAATAGTTTACTATTGGGTGTCATTTCTAATTTTTCCACTAGATGGTGCTAGATAAGTGACTTGTGAATGGGGACAATACTTATAATAAGATTTGGAGAATATTAATTTTAGATACAATTATAACATTATTTAAGAGCTTCCAAAGTCCTGATGTTCATGTCAGACTCTATAGATAAGTAATAAAAATGGACCTATCACTGAAAAGTATTTGCTACCTTACATTTAAAAAAATAAATATTTATGTTTTAAATTGGACTGAGCTCTGCTTCCTGGGAATGATGTTGGCCAGCAAATATTTTCTGCCTGAAGGTGCCTCCAGACTGCCAGACCTTGGACCAAATAAATGTCAGGTAAGAGAACCAGTCTTTGAGGGCTAAGAGATCAAAAAGAGGGCCAGAAAATGAGGTGCCTTGTTAGTGGTTTACCTGGGACAACATCAATAGCAAGAATTTGGACAGAATCAGCTAGACATGTAGCCAGGATTTTCAAGAAACTAAGCAAAGTGAAGACCTGCAATATTTCCAGCAATCTGCTATCTGGAAAGCTTTGGTCTGCACCCCCAAGAAATAGTTACAGGCAACAATAACTTAGAGGAAATAGCAGATATTCTAAGCAGGGTTCCTCAGGCTCCTTTAGGTCCTGAAGTTTCCCAGATTCTTTGAAGGACAGGTACCAGATGACCCACCTTGCATGCAGAGAGCCAAAGAGCCCCACCTTGATCTATCTGCATGGATATCTTGGTGAAGCCATTAAAGATGGCATTAAAGATGTTTTTTTATTGCAAAGCAGGGAACTCCAGCAATAAGACATAGGCATTTGTCTGTGCAAAAAGAACCCACTGCTACCCATTGGACTGACATCACCATATGTTCCCGACACATTAGAGAAGCCTAGTATTCTTCTTATTATTATTATTGATAAACAGGATTTATCTAACACCAACATATTAAGCAGCACTTATTTGTTTCCTTAGAAATGAGAATGTAGGCAGTGTAATATTTAAAGTATAATTTACAGGTATCACAGAAAATTGTGGCAGCTCTCAGAAATGTTTTCCGGTCCATGTACCTTAA
>NC_092862.1:11099740-11124891 GCF_032062135.1 Pyxicephalus adspersus | reverse complement strand
GAGGCTCGAGCATGTGCAGAAGGAGCCTTTTGGTGAGAAAAATTTGCGGATCTCTCGCATGCACAGTGAGATCGGCAAGTTTTTTTCCGTCACCCAATCTCGCGCCTGGGTTAGGCAACGTAGGAAGAAAAACCATGAAGAAAAAGAGAAGAAGGCTGCGCACAGTGCACAGCTCAAAGACGGATAACGGGACGGCATGGGACCCGATGAAGACTTCTCCGGACCAATCGACTGTTCAGCAGGATTTAGGGTAGGTGTATTTTGTTTTTGTTTTAGGCACCCAATGGGGAGGCTGCTGGGCCTGGCTTTCCTAAGCAGTGATTGCTGACCCAGGTGTTCTCTTGCAATATGGTGATGGTGTGAGCCTGTTGCAATGGATTATACATAATACCGATAATACTGTAATCCATGATAAAGCAAGCTACTTGTTCAAGTGCCAGTACTTTGCTAAGGCATTGATCTGCATATTTGATACCTTCACTTTTGTACCTCTTTCTCCAGCAAGTCCATCACCCACATTTATGCTTTAGCTTGCCTTCAACCCACTCCATCAGCACCCATTTCACATGCACACCAATCCTGCACCCTAATATATTAACACCCATGCCACCCCATATCCCACATTGGTTTTAAAACTTTTTATTTGTAAATTTTAGATAATAATTGTGCTCCCATTCTCCCCTCC
This sequence comes from Pyxicephalus adspersus, assembly GCF_032062135.1. Taxonomy (NCBI): domain Eukaryota; kingdom Metazoa; phylum Chordata; class Amphibia; order Anura; family Pyxicephalidae; genus Pyxicephalus; species Pyxicephalus adspersus. Next base: position 11,124,206 of record NC_092862.1, on the reverse strand, counting down.
TATTGTGTGTTACTTCCCCACCTCCTAGATTGTAAGCTCTTGGGGCAGGGTCCTCTCCTCCTCCTGTGTCACTGTCTGTAGCTGTCTGCCACTTTCACAGCGATGCGTAATTTGTTGAAACTATATAAATACTGTTTATTAATAAATTTAAAATATTAATAATATTATATGAATCATATAATTATTAGCTTTTTTTTGGCAAATATTTTCAATACTGGAACAGATCAATTACAAGTTTGCTAGATCACCCAAGTTCTCCCAGTCTTCTTCGGTCTTTGAGAGCTTTAACAAATCAGGCCATTATCTGAATCTACAGATAAAGGAAAAAATATATTAACTTTGAAAAAATGTTTATTCAAAATTTTTTAAGACATGTAAAATGTATTGTTAAACCACCCCAGATGCCTAATTATGTAGTTCTCTTCTCTTCCCATGTCACTGTCTGTATCTGTCTGTCATTTGCAACCCCTATTTATTGTACAGCGCTGCATACTATGTTGGTGGTACATAAATCCTATTTATTAAAATTAATAATAATAATAATAATAATAATACGGTAATAATCATTTCCTTTTTTGCATTGACATATTTGTGCATTCTGAAATATAACCACAAGGTAGCGCTAGAGATCTGCAGGTCAGCATTGGATTTTGTGTATAATTCAAGCAAAGTAAAATCATTTCTTCTCTCATGATTTCTATCCTAGAAAATAATTGATTCTGTCTGCATGAAGCGTTTAACATTGATTTCACTTGTGATCATTCTGCATGCACAGAAGTGTTATGTTCCAGAGAGTTGTGGCTTTGTCATTTTTCTGATACAATTACAACGATTCTCTTAAAATTGCTGATGCCAACAACTTGTAACAATAAAAAAGGCAACTATTATGCAAGTTTAACTTTGGGGGCTTCTTTTCCAGCTGTCCAACTTTTCAACGGATTCCCTTTTAATGTTAATAAAATAAAAAAGTTCACGGTTGGGTTCACACTACTGCTTAAGGGTAATGACTTCCCATATCCAGAGGTTTATAGGGTCAGGGTGTTTCAGTGCTATAGAGACAATCTATTGAGCTGTTATCTTTTTTCTTATGTGCCAAGGTCAATACTCAAATCCCCCATTATGGAGAATCATCTCCTAGTATGGGCCATTCTGGGTTTGAGAGGATCCTGAGGGCTCCAGGTCCATGTTAGGTACCCCCCCTGTGTTTGAAGATAGCCCACATGGGAATAAGTAAATCCTTCACCGACCCTAAAAGGTATAAACACAACAGGATGCTTTGCTTTCCTGCCACAGTGTTCAAAATTCAGAAACCCTCAGCATCCTCGGCCTCCTTTTAGCTGTGAGGTTTCCATTGTTCTCAGCATCCCCTGCACAGAAACGCAGGCTGTGCAAAGCTGAATAGGTTTTTGGAGTAAGTGATGTAGCCAATGAGCGGATTGTTTCCTAAATTTGATCCTGTCCTGCTATTGGCTGCTAGCCCTAATTAACCATTCCCAGTGCCAGGCTTAAGTTGCTGGATCTGCTACTCTGCTTGCAATTCTGCTTTTATAGATTTGACCTTGACTCTGCTTGTGATTTCTGCCGTACCTGAACTTGTCTTGTCTGTCACCTGCCCTGACCTCGGTCTGTTTAACCACCTCTCCTTGTCTTGCTGTGTTCCTGCCTGATAGCCATTTCTACACCGAAGTCATCTGATCCTTGTCACTCCTGGTCGGGGAAACCTGGGGGCTGCAACCTGGTGACTTCCGTGCAGTAAAGTAGTCCGGTGGCCACCAGGATCACTGACCCATCACTCCTTGTGGGGTGCACTGGTGAAGACCAGGACTTAGATTCTACATCTAAGGTGATCCTATGTCACCTTCCAGGGGAACGCATCCCGTAACACAGCACAAGTTTCGTATAAATTAAATTGAACATTTTTAGCTGTCCCAATGTGTTAGATTCCAGCTGATCAGTTTTAAAGCAATATATTTATCATGAGGACGGACACAGGTGGGGAACATGTTGTGGACCTCTTCTAAGCTTAGGGTCAATTAGCCAAAAATTAGGTTTACTATGGGGCTACAGTGTACCTCCCCTAGAAAGGTAAAACCAGTCAGAAAAGGAGATTCCTCAGCACAGACATTGGTACAGATAGTAGAATTATTGCCACTTTGGGTAAGTTGCCAATACAGAAGAATCACTGAGAACTGGTGCATGGACAAGGAGCATATTACGTCCTTCTAGTTGTATAGCATTAGAAGTGGGGTCATGGTAACATTACGTTCAGTAGACGTGTCTACAAGCAGCACCTAATAATACTTCAACCCGCCATCATTTTATTTCAACATATCTTGGATTTCCATAACTCTGGTAAATCATAGCAAACATCAATAAAAATAGTTCTATACTTTGGTTCTATATTGTGTTTCTCAACCAGGGTTCCTCCAGAGGCTGGTAGGGGTACAGTGAGTAATGAGCAGTTTGCACCTCTCAGGTCAGTTTAACTGACATCAACGGTCTTTTTGGCTATCTATAAGGATGATATTCTTCCCAATGGCCAGCAATGTATGAGAATTTTTTTCCTACTGATCACTTATGTAATGCAAGCTTTGAATATAGAAACTATAGCAGGGTTCCCTGAAGATTTGAAAGTTGTTTCAAGGGTTTCCCCCATGTTCAAAATGTCCAGAAACACTTTTTTAGACAATTGGGCTCTTCCAACTTTGTGGGCCTGTGATTAAAGTTTAGGAAAGGCCCTTTTTTTTCACATGACTGTACCCCTGTGTACCTCGTCAGCTTCATAAGGACATATTTTGATGAGCTTGGTGTGTAAGAACACAATTGGCCTGCACAAAACCCTGACCCACGGTACATCTTTTGGATTATAATGTTTCATTTTATTGGATGAAAATCAAGCCATGTCCTTGAAGCCATGAAGCTGGATTTGTACATGGGGCCAGTTACAAATGTAATGTACCAGACATTAATATCTGATGGGCAGGGAAATGGGCACTAGTTGACTCCAAAATTTTCTGGAAACCCCCTTTTAGATGCGTGGAGGTTGTTATGAGCTTAAGTGGGGCCAATTTCATCTTAATACCCATTTATATGAAATGTGATGACCATCAAGCTTCTGGCATTTTTGCAAAAAGTACCTCGAACTTCCGATGGGTCCACGATGTTTCGGCGAACCGATTTTGCTGACCCATCAGAACTTCCAGGAAATTAGTACAGGAGGATTTCCAGGGCTGCATTCATTCATGCAGCCCTGGGAATCCTCCTGTGTGTGATCCCTGGGTACTAGAGATTAATTAACCTCTAGTGCCCAGGCATCAAAGTGGATTGCTCTCTAGTGCTCTCTGATTGGAAATCCATTGCAATCCCCGCACTAGAGGTCAATCAGAGAGCACTAGAGGTTTTGAATAGAGAGACTTGTCCCCATTTAACCTCTAGTGCCGGGGATGCAGCCATGGCTGCATTCATTGATCAGCACAGCCGGCAATTTTTTTTTGTTTTTTAAATTTAAATTCGTTCTCGATCGGCGAATTTACACGGGCCGTTCTCGCTTACTGAAATTGTAAGAACGTGTAAACTCACTGATCGAGAATGAATTTTAATTTAAAAAAAAAAAAATTGCGGGCTGTGCTGATCAATTTACAGTTAGATCAATTCACAGGCCGAATTCACAGTTAGATCTAATTTTAAAAACTCACTCCCTCATCCCTATTTTGACTATCCAAATCTTCTTAACCTTAACATACACGTGATCGTCTGGCTGAATGGGCATTGCTTCCCACAAGCACAACATCTTGTAGAAAGCCTTTGCAGAAGAGTTGAGCATGTGATAGCCAGAAAGAAGGGCCAACTTTTGATAATGCCTGTAGATATGGAATGTGATGTCAGACAAGCTCATCTAGTAGTGCTGGTCAAGTGTTCAAACTTTTTTCCATTTAATGTATACACAAGCTAGACAAATGTCTCAATTGCTGAGCATGAGCTGCTGAAGGCATGTTGGCCACAGGGAAGCTTGAGAATAATTTGCATGGCTCTTCTCCATATCCATGACAAAGCCTTTGATTTTTGAGCATGTATAGAAAAGGACAATAAATGAATGTCTTGTTTCAAAAAGGAAAGGAGATGCTATATAGATAATGGTAAAGATCTATTGCAGAAAAGCACGCCTGTATAAGTAATGTGGATTATGATAACAACTAAAAAAATATTTCTTTTGTAATTCCTGGAGACTTGTTCTTTAAAATACATTGATCATTTTTCCTAACAAAACAACAGCTGCTCTAATCTGTGTGATCATGTAAATTTCTCCTCTACCTTCCCTGGGTAATGACCCCGTGAGAGGACACAAGATTAAATGACCCCCATGGCGTCCAGCTGTTGTTCTCTGGAGTGTCAGTGACTTCACTGCAAATATTTTAGATATCTTTCATCATTTTCACAACTGCAGAGAGTCAGCGAAAGGAAATGTCTCATAATGCCGAGTGTTCTTGGAAATCAAGATTGTTTCAATTTCCCAAAATCGAAAGAATTACATAAGGCAAAGATATTGAAAAGAACAAAAATCTGTATGTGATAATGAAAAAAATGTGCCCATTATAACAACTATCTTCTGTCTCATGGGGTCTCCAACAATAAAGGTTAATACAGGTAGAGTTACTGTAGTGCATTATGAAGCAGTATTTAGTACTACAACTAGAGAGAGTTATAGTTCTTTCTTCACCCCCTTGATTATTAAAATAGAAATGAAATAGAAAGAAAAGAGTAAGTTTTTAGTGACAAACTAATACAAATTTATATAGACAAGTATAATAAATACATTAGTATATGCCAGCGGTCACCAACAGAAAATTTTGGTGGTCCGTAGATCTGGCCAGAGTTGCGGACCATGTCCCCCGTATGTATCGCAGACACAGGGCGGTGGGCGGGTTGGGCAGGTTCTGCCATCATGACGTCACTCTGGGGGAAGTTTCTTCCCCTTTGAGGGATACCCGGCTCCCCGCACATGCGTGGTCCGGAGCCGGTAAAATTATTGGTCCGAAAAGGTTGGCGACCACTGGTATATGCATTTTCACAACAATGGTGAAAAAAAATGGTAAATGGATGGGTATGATCCCAACATCATCATAATAGTGAGTTGGATCAATGACTGTATCAAACAAATCTCTTCCAGTTAAAATAATTTATTAAATTTAATAGATGGGCAAAAGGAAGCGAGGGGGAGATTTATCAAACGGATGAAGATTGTCAAAACCACTGCATCAATTTTAAGCGGCTTGGACTTTAGAATTAAAGAAGTGGCTTGGACAAGCTACCGAATTCTTCAAAGTCTTTAAATTTGCAAAGAAAGAACTAATCTTGCTGAATGTGACTAACTGCTACTATAACGTAACTTGGATAAATGAGAATCTTCAACGACAATAATGACAAGCAATGGTGGCCAACTTACGTTATATGGAAGGATTCAGTTCTAGGCCCTGACATCATCAAAGTCCTTACAATACTAGATGATTGATCAGCCCAGGTCTTTCTGCTAACCTCTTACATTGACTGTGTGACATACATCCACAGAAACCTTTTATTTACCAGAATTAGAAGTTATCCACAGCAATTACCAATTGTGGCAGAAGGCAGGGTCTTTGGTTCACTTTAAAGGCAACATCTGTAACTTGAACTTCCCACATCCTAGCCCACTGACTTGAAGATGTTACAAATAATACACACTGTTTCTTTTTTACAGGGACCTAGCTCCTGGGAAATTCACCAATGAATAGGCAATAAAAGTACCATAATCCAGATTAGCCTCCAGGTTTGTAAAAATTTATACTACCTCTAAAGACCCCATGACCCACCAACAGTTGAGAAAGTCTTTTTAACAAATCATCAATTCTTGACTCACTTCAAACATTGAAAAATTCCCACTTTATCTGAAGTTTTCAGAATGATTACCCAGCAGCCTCCACAAGAACAATCATTGAGGTTTCACTAGGAGCAGACACAGGGAGCTGCAACAAGAGCCCTGGAGCCTTCTCAGCCAACAATGGCACCCCCGGAGGCCCAAGCTAGGTAAACCTCCTTGGCAATGTTCCGGAGTGTGGCTCAGGTGGATTTTCTATGCAAAAAGCAGAAACCCTGAACCACACTCGGGGTGGAATTTCCAGGGAGGTTAAAACTCCTACCTTGTTTTCAGTTCCAGCGGCATCCTCCAGCGGTGCCCAGGGTGCCCGCATGTCCTCCAGCGATGTTGGCATCTTCTTCTCTTGACGATGCTGGCTGGGCATCTGTGCAAGCTGGCGATGCCCGGTTGGCATCGCCGCCCTCAGCATGTGAACTTTGGGGATGCGAGGCTAGGGGAAGCAGATCCCGGCCTGGGCATCTGCTCGCGAGTGCGTGCCAGCTTTTGCATTTAAAAATCCTCTTTAATCATACCACTGGGGGGGTTAAAAGTGGTACCCATGCCAGTTTTGCACAATGGCCCACCATGTGCTACGTTCACCCTGTCCATCTTATCTTCAGCCACCAATTTGGTAACATCTATACCCTTCTAATATAATCACAACCTAATACTTCTCTGACCTGTTCCTTCCCTTATGCCGACCCTCCATTATTTTTTCTGTTCACCTCCAGGCCATACTTGATCTTCACTGAATGAAATGCCAGAGACTGCAAACATGCAACTGGAGATAGTTAGAGACTGCAGACATAACACAGAATATGGCCAAAGATCGGAAACATGCTAAAGGAGTTTTTGGAGACTGGGGACAGACTGTTCAGTAACACTTACAGGTCTTGTCCTTCCCCTGGCCTGTGACTGGACAGTGAAGGAGAAGCAGCTGGTCTCTTATTACTGTGCACTTTCCTGCTTTCAGCACACTTATGCACATGAACACCACAGCACAAATTACAGGCTCCCTGTGCTGCTTCTTACTCTGTTAGCCAGAACCCTTCTGTACAGGAGACTGCAGAATACCAGATTAAATTCAGGTACTTACCATGCTTTTATATAAGAATTAATTTCATGATTATTAATTCTTTTCTTTTTTTTATCTGGAGCTTTACTTGTATTTCAAAGCAGGAAAAATATTCAGTATAACAGAAAATCAATTTCATTATTTGTAAAAATAAAGTCATAAAGTTTTCACAGGGTCTGGGTTCGGCCAACTTTTTGCAGCTATTCAGATCTCAACGGGGGAATATTTCACTTTTAGCCCCAAAGCGATAAAAATGGTTAATCAGCCCAGTATATAATCAGAATGCAGGGCCGCATGCCATGGCAACCATGTCTTATTCATAACATACCCACAACAGTGAGGGTGCCCGGGGCATGTCAGTACTTCTACTCAGCCTCAGATCACGGAGACAATGTAAACGGCGGCTCGCCAAGGTAACAGTTCAAACCCTGCCAGCATTGTGCGTGTGCAGATGTATTCAGCAGGATTCAGAATAAGGAAAATACGATTCATTCTCAGGTCTATTATCTGCAGAATGGAACAGCAACCAAAGGAAAGTGATCTCTCATCCTCTGCATCTAAAACATTCACAGTGCTCATTGTATTTGCATTAAACAGATCAAGCCCCTTGTATAAAACCTCTCGACTTTCTACCTTCAAAATACCAGAATGTTCTATCATACATTCATCATTTGTTTTTGTTTTTCTTATTTTATGAGATTTCACTTATCCAATGCCACCCAACCCAAAATGCTTGATAAACAACAAATAAAAGTAATAGAACACCAGAAGGGTTTTGGCTACCACGCTGTACGGACGTTTAAATCTAACTTTACCTTAACTACCAACATTAAAATATAAATGTTTTCACCCTAGATTCCCCCAACGTAAGCCACACATTTTACTTAAATCACACATAAATTAGAGAACAAGGTAATTTACACATTTTCTAATTGGATCCAAATGTAAAGCTGGGGCAAGGATTGGGTGAAACCCGATATAAACAACACATAAAAGTATTAGAACACCAGAAGAGTTTTGGCCACCGCCCTGTATATACATTTAAATCCTACTGTATCTTGGACTCATTACCTAAAAACATTAAAATATGCATGTTTTCACCCTAGATTCTCTCAAAGTAATTCACACATTTTACTTAAATCACACATAATTTAGAGTACAAGGTAATTCACACAGTTTCTAATTGGATCCAAATGTAAAATTGGGACAAAATTTGGGTTAAGCTTGGGTAAGAAATGTAAAAATCAAATAAAATAACTATCTTTCAAGCAGAGCTTGCATTAAAAATATAAATTGAAAGCCCTCTATCAATATACAATGTACATGAATCCTGCGCTGCCTTGGCTTCCATCTTCTTTCCAGGTCACACTGGTATGTCCCACTCGTCTTTCTTCCATGTTCTTGAGGACTTTGACCAATCTTGCATTGTGCAGGCACCAGATTGGGTGAAATGTCTTCCTTCAAATGCACATGCATCAGATTGTTCACTGGTTTATTCACACTTAAGGAAAGCCCCCATAGACCCAATGCTTGATCTGTGGCATGCGCACAAGAAACAACCTTCAGCCTTCTGGGATATGAGACCCAAATATCTCAGGAGGATGTGGAATTCCACTTCCATCTGTAAAGATGGATGGAGATTTTTTGAAAAAAGTATACACCAAATATTAAAAAAAAATAAAATAATATTTATCTAAAAGGCATAGCCACCCTTTTATGTAATGGTAACAATGTAATGTAAGTGTGCTTTAAGCATGTGGACCACAAACTGGTCAACACTGCCTAACTACCAGGTGTTTAAAGTTGAACTAAACCTAAGTTTTATAAAAATATGAGCAGGCAGGAACTTTACTGGAGAAGAGACATCACCTGTATACGCAAACTTACCTGCCTATTCAAAATCTTCAATATAATGTACTCTGAGATCCGCATGCGATCCTGGAATAGCTGGCTCACGAAAATAAATAGCCAACTTCCAGGTGCACATGAGAGATACGTCACTCCGGCCCAGCCAATCAAGATGGCCAAGGATCCTGAACCTGGGAATAGGTCCAGGTGAAGATGATGGTGTCGGGCAGATAATTGTGTACAGGTAGGTAAGTTTGTTTTACTACAGAAGAGACATAGCTTTCCAATCTGCAATTAAACTGCCCAATTTCATTTCCTTTTTACTTCTAGGTTTAGTTTTGCTTTAAAGCCTGAAAAGAAAACAGAATTGGCCATCATAACTCATGTTAAACACTGTTCACCCACAAAGTGGGCAGCATTACCCCCATAAGGGTAGAGAACATGAGCAATCAATAAGTATGAGGTTTACCATTGTAGATAAAACTTAGTCTACATTAGTCTACATAAAACTTAGTCTACATTGATTGCAATATTTAAAGATAAGATTAGTTTTTGACTAAATGTTGACTTTACCGCCAAAATATCAGTCACCAATATTGGGATCAGGTGTCCCCATCTCAGCAACATGATAGCAACCCCAGAGAGGCTTTGTACGCAGTTTGTAAGGCAAAAAAGCCAGCAAACAAACTTGTATATATACATATAAAATATAGTTGGGGTGACAATATAATGGGACCACATTTTTATTCTGTAGCCCTTACTCTACACAGAATCCTAGATTAAAGGTTCCAAACTATTGGTATTTAGACCCTTTGAAGGTATGTGAACCAAAATATGGGGATACCTGAATATCATATTAATTAGGAAAAAACATTGTTATTGTAAAGTCTAATAATTAAATCTCTATCATTGGATCATGAACAAAATGTTACCAATACGGGTTTAGGCGTTGAGGACTCTGACCCATGAACAATCGGATCACTCAACACTTTGAATCTGATATCACAGTGAAGTAATCAGCCTGAAATGCCGGATGACATACGAGGAAGATTGTAAATATTTGGTCATTAAGGTTGTAAGCCTGTTGTATCCTCATTCTGTGTTCTGAATGAATCTCATTGTACAAGTTTGTATATTTCTTATTTACTGTTGTAGATAAATGAATATGATATAATTTCATTGATTCTAGTTTGGCTGTATCTTGCTAAAGCTAGTGATGTCGTTTAAACTCATACTGCTATTTAGGAGAATTTATGGCAGCCATTCTTAACCTTTTTAACATGGGGAACCCTTGAAATACCTTTCATATCTTTAAGGAACTCTTGCTATAATTACTATATCCACAGCTCTCAGTACATTAGTATGGTGGTCAGTGGGAAGAATCCCATATACATTGCTGACTATTGGGATGAATATCACCTTTACAGGTAGCCAAAAAGGCTCACCTAAACTGACGTGAGAGTCACAAATTGCTCATTGCTCAATTAACCCCCTAGCAAACTCTGGAGAAACCCTGATGGGTTTTATCGAACCCTGATTTAAAAGTCTGGTGAAGGGGATATGGGGGCATACTGGGCAATCCACTGGGGTCTATAATCATAAGAACCCCCCGCCCAAACTGATGCCATGTTATTGCAAGAGTGCCAATACCATCACTGGATTGATTGTTTGTCTGTCCAGTGTCAACCCCGGTACCAGACCCTCAATGATAGACCCCCCAGTGACTGAACCCCATTCCTGTCTCCAGTACCACATCCTTAGTGTAGATTTAAGTGATAGACCCCACCCCATTAACTCATCAAAGAGCCAACCTAAGTACCAGACCTTCAATGATAGACCCTACAATGACTGATCCCAGTGCCAACTTCAGTACCAGACCCTCAATTATAGACCGTACAATGACTAAATCCAGTGCCAACCCCAGTACCAGACCCTCAGTACCAGACCCTCAATGATAGAGCCTCCAGTGACTGAACCCCATAACTGTCTCCAGTACTAGATCTTTAGTGCAGATCTCAGTGAAGGACCTCACCCCAGTAACTGATCAAAGTGCCAATCTAAGTACCAGACCTTCAATGATAGACCCTACAATGTCTGAATCCAGTGCCAACCCCACTACCCGACCCTCAATGATGAACCCTCCAGTGACTGAACCTTTTTCCTGCCCCCAGTACCAGACCCTCAATGTAGATCTCAGTGATGGCCTCTTTCTCAGTGATTGAACCCTAATGCTGACCCCAATACCAGATCCTCAGGGGAGATCTCGATATTAGATCCCTCTCCAGTAACGAACCCTTAGCAACTTCCGGAGGAACCTTGGTTGAAAGATCACTGTTTGAACCTGATTTTATTAAAAAGTACATCCAAGAGAGGGTTCCAAAAAGGGAGGGTTAGTAATACTTTTAAATGCGTTATGTATAAAATGTATCCCTTTATTATCAAATCAAAGCAAAAAATAACCACACAACCTTTGTTAGACATATAAATAACAATGTTGTCACAAACACCCCGCTAGCCTAGACATACAGTACTTATGTAATAGTAATATGAAGATGGATGTGCCCTGGCAAACTCTTCACTTCTTTCTGGCAGCTGCATAAATAGGATATGTAGGGAAATGAGAGGCAGGGGAGATTGACCAGCACAGACAGTAATAAGACTCCATGACATGCAATCTCAGATGAATGAATATAATGTGAATAACAAAAGAAGTGACTGCGTTGATGACAGGGTCTCTTTAAATCCTGATGGAAGTTCTAACCTCAAGCTTTGCTTGCATACTTTTTATTGTGTTTTCTGCTCCATTTATGTAAAGTTCACAGATAGAAATGTTTAGGAGTTTATATTAAACCCAGAAGAGGCAGTGGCACTGTTATTCAGAATTATGTATTATTAATACAGCATGTGTAATTCTGGGCAAATGAAACCATTTGTGTATTAATCCATTCTGCGTGCTGCTGTGATGTATTACAGTGGACTAAACGCTAGACACCACCTCGGGGGCATCAGGTAATGGCTCTGGTAATGATTCCAATCTATCCACCTCGATTTCGTATTCCCGGCCCTGTGTGGAGAATGCGTGCGCTACATTCCTGCGGCCGTTTGCTTTTCTTTCATTAATAAGGTCATTCATCTAAAGAGAGCTTTGTGAATTCCTCTCCTGTGTGGATACTTTGGGGCACAATGAGGAGGCTTACTTAAAGCTGAACTCCAGGCAGACAATAATGTAGCTCTGTATTCAGTAATACATCATCCATACCTTGCAGCTTTAGACTTTTGTAAAGAGTTGCAGCTATAGGAAGAGGGACTACAGAATGCAAGTGGGCCATTGTGAACACTGGGTGCAGATAAATAACACTGAATATTTTATGTGGTTTAAAGAGGTACAATTACAGTAAGAGGAGTCATTTCTGTGCACGGTATCTACTGCATGTTTGATGCAGTCCTTGAAGGACAGTGTCAGTGATAAGGACATCCATTACATGGCCCACAGTAGCAGACCCCCTCAGTTACAGACCCCCTAAGTATCGACCTCAGTGACATGTCTCCAGTACAGACCTCAGTGATGGAACCCCCAGTGACTGATCCCAGTGCCAACCTAAGTACCAGACCGTCAATGAGAGACCCTACAATGACTGAATCCAGCGTCAACCCCAGTACCGAACCCTCAATGATATACCCCCCAGTGACTGAACCCTATTCCTGTCTCTAGTACCAGATTGGGGAAATGTTTCCTTCCCATTAGAGATAAACCCTTTTCATATAGAAACAAAGATGTTTTGCTTCACATTCAATCTGGAACAAGCTTATAATAGAGAAGAATGCAGATTCCAGTGATAGACCCCACCCCAGTGACTGATCAAAGCGCTAACCTAAGTACCAGACCCTCAATGATAGACCACCCCAGCGACTGAACCCCATTGCTGTCCCCAGTACCAGACCCTCAGTGCAGATCTCAGTGATGGCCCCTTCCCCAGTGACTGAACCCTAGTGCTATCCCCAAAACCAGACCCTCAATGAAGATCTCATTGATAGATCCCTCATTGATAGATCAGTGACTGGACCTCATTTCTGACAAGAGTACTAGAACCTGCAGTTCTCAGTAACAGATCTAAAGTGTAGACATTCTCAGTTACAGAACCCTCAGATTCAAACTCCCACCGGAACTTCTACTGGAGACTTAAAAACAGAGCTAAATTTAAAAAAATTGTGTCTAGGCAGGTTTTTTATTGTAGAATTGACAAATGATGTCCCTACTGCAATAACATAAGTGAAGATCACATTCTTTTACACTTACTTGTCTTCACTCATAGGGTCTGATTTAATAAAGGTCTCCAAGCATGGAGAGGATAAACTTTCATCAGTGAAGCTGGGTAATCTAGCAAATCTGGAATGGAACTTGTCCAGGATTGAAAACATTTGCTAACAAATATCAAATGACTTTTAAGAAATCCATTCCAAGTTTGCTGGATCCCCTAGCTTTCCTGATGAAACTGTATCCTCTTGGTCGTGGAGAGCTTTAATAAATCGGGCCTATAGTCTAATACTCCTCTTCGAGGTGTGGAATCTTCAGCCATCTTAATTGGCTAGAACATGATAAAGCATTTCCCGCGCATGTGTCCTGGCAGACTGGTGACATCTATAACACACATCACACACGTCCCCAGTGCAGATCACACTGATAGATCCCACTTTGGCAGACCCCTCAGTGATAGACAGAGGACATCCTCTTAGGTGGGATTAGGACAGAAGACATCCTCCTAGGTGGGATTAGGACAGAGGACATCTTTCTAAGCAAGATTAAGATGGAGGACATCCTCTTAGGTGGGATTAAGTATTGGGACTTCATCCTGAGTTGGGGTAAGATACATAAACCAATGTACCAGTTGTATTCAATTTTACACCCTTCTAGGAGTGTCTGGGCCTTTTTAAAACATTGGTACAATGATACTATAGTGTCAACTAATGTCCCAAGTAACAATTTTCTGACATTTTAAGGCATGTAAAACAAATAAAACTGTTTGTATCATTTAATAATGTCCCATAAAAATCCTATTGGGTAAGCAACAGGTTCACTTTATTGCCTCTCTACACAACAGCAAAGTTTCCATTTTCACACCTCCACCACCCCATTCAGCTGATGTGAGCAAATAAATCAGGCCCTATGTAAGATCACGTTTTCTTCTGGAGGTGCGGAAATTAAGCAAACCTGAGGCTTTGCCACTCCTTCTGGTTGATTCTCAGACTTACCAAAATACCCCGCTGTGTCCATTTACATGACCTGGAACATAAGCACTACAAGATCTCTTTTTACATCTCTGACATTTGTATCGCTCCTTTAGCCTACGCTTTGAAACATTTCCAGACATATTGTGTAGGTCCAATGAGAAGATTTTGCAAAATTTAATTCTTACAGAGTACTTTGAGAACTTAGCCACCTAAATGGTAAATTTTAGAATTAGATTTCTCATGTTAATAGTTTAAATTTGTTTGACTTTTGGCAACTTACTTTCGGAATTGGACATTTATATGGTTGTCTCGAAGCTGTTAAGATGTAAAAAAGGCTGCTTAGACTTTCAGGAGCACAGGGCAACTGAGGCCAAGAAACCTAGGTGAAAGGACTCCCCGTCTCTGCCAAATTTCCCTTTCCCTGTCATTATATGTTTTACCTGAACACTCTGTCACAATATCCTCTCTGTGTGTTTGCAAACAGAGTGTAGATCTACTGTACTTTGAACAAAATATGAAAAAAAAAGAGTTTTTCAAAGGAACCTCTTGGCTCGCGTCCCAGGAGATTATAGAAAAGACGTTAAACAAAAAATGTACTGTGGTAAAGAATCAAATATCCAATATCGGAGAGGGGAGATGTAACACATTAGCAGACTATGTCATGGCACAAACAGAACTTCGAATGCAGACTGTACATAAAGAATGCAGATCTTAGAAGATGATAAGCTTGTAGTTAAATATATGAATATAGTCCTTTCATAACCCGACGTTACTTTATTTACTGATAATATGAGATAATCCAAAGGAAATGTGATTTCAATTACAAGACTACATTTACCTGAGGGAACACTGGAGTCGTTCTCAACAATGAAGAAGGAAGTTAAATATTAGGTAATATATTTCAGATAACAAGGGCCTGGATAAGGCAATGGAGGCCTGCAGGGTCTGGAACACCTTCAGAGTCTGTCAACGTGCTGCGATTTAAATCATACCGCCCAGAGAAGAACTGAAAACCTTGTGGCCTGGCGGGTGAATACAACCAAATGGTCTTTTCATGTTAGCTATAGATTCACATCTTCTAGCATCAACTTCCTGGCTCTTGGTTATAGGAGATCTCAGAGATGCAAAGTAAGTTGGAGCTAGAAGACTTCCCTTGTCTGATGATGTGATTCAGCCTTTTTAACATGGGGGAACCCTTGCATAAACTTTCAGGTCTTCGGCTTTAATTATTATATCCTTTCAGGTCTTCGGCTTTAATTATTATATCCACAGCTCGCTGTACATTAGTGGGGTGGTCAGGGGAAGAATGTCTCTTACATTGCTGGCCAGTGAGAACTATTTCATCCTTACAGCAAAAATTATCATTGGTGTCAATTAGACTGACCTGAGAAGGACAAGTTGCTTATTGATCAAGGAACCTTTACCACCCTCTGGAGGAACCCAATGGTTCCTTAAGACATGTAAGTACCATTCTGAATGATGTTGGCCACTCCACTCAAGGCCACCAACCCAACATATCTTGTTAGAATTGTTCTGGCTTGCAGATGCTCCTCTAATCAATAAGTAGGTTGGTTGTAGAAGACTTTGCTCTGTCTTAAGCTGTGATTGAATGTCTGAATGAGGAATGGGAAGCTATATCATGTCTATTGTAAGTCCTATTCTGAATGATGTTGGAGCAGGAAAGTTTCTCCACTCATGGCCACCAGCCCAGCAAATCTTGTTAGAATTGGCCTGGGGGACAGATGATCCTCTACTCAGTGAGGAAGTTGGTTGTAGAAGACTTTGCTCTGTCTGAAGCTGTGATTGAAGATCTGAATGAGGAATGGGAAGCTATATCATGTCTACTGTAAGTCCCATTCTGAATGATGTTGGAGCAGGGAATTATCTCCACTCAGGGCCACCAACCCAGCATATCTTGTTAGAACTGACCTGGGGGGCAGATGCTCCTCTACTCAGTACAGAAGTTGGTTCTAGAAGACTTCCCTTTGTCTAATACTGTAAATAAAGGTCTGAATAAAAAAGGGAGGCTACTGCAAGTCCTGTTTTAAACAATATTTGAAGAGTAATCGCCTGGCGGCAGATGCTCCTCTACTCAGTAGGCAAGTTGATTCTATATCACATCACATCTACTGCATGTTCCAATTTGTATGATGTTTGAATAATGAAGTATCTCCACTCAAGGCCATCAGCCCAACAAATCTAATTATGGCTGGCCTCATACCCATAAGTCCAGTCTTCCTATGATACCCAATATTCTGAGATTGGAAAGAGGGACATTCTTTTGCTATAAAATGTTTAGGCCATCCTGCACCACACTCTCTAACAGCACTTCCTGAAATAATCCATAAAGAAGGCAAATATAGTACACAATTTACCTGAGAGTGAAGCTTCTATGTGCCCAAGTTTTGGGTTTTATGTCCCTGCCATTTCATCAGATGCACTGTTGATACACAAGGTGACTCAAAGCTTTTTATTCACTACTCCTACTGCTACTTATTTTATTCATCCATATTTATGAGGATTAGTAGAACTGCTAATTGGTGTTTTATCTGACTACCAGTATTTTAACCAGATAAAATACTGGAATTTGAAGCAAAATCAAGCAGGCAGAAGCCCAGCCTCAACAAGCCATTCCCTTTGAGCACAGGCTGTCAATGGCAAACCCCCTGGTACTGCATCATCATGGACTAACAGGGTAATGCTGCATAGTCTGACATTTACATGCCAAAGAGAAGGAAGAAAAACCAGACTTGTTGTGGGACCATGTAAAGAAATCTAGAATTATTGTCTTTTTCAAGATATTTTCCATAACACACTTCCTGTCCTATGTTGACATTGATCAATCAATTTAATGTCTTTATTTAAGGGGTCTGTTACTGTAAAAGTCTGTGGGGGGGTCTGTACTGAGTGCGTCTGCACTGAGGGGGTCTTCAACTAGAAGATTTGTCACCAAGGGGGTCCTGTAATGAGGGCATCTTGAGGATCTGACACTAAAGGGGTCTTAACTTTAAACGTCTGCCACTGTGGGGGTCTGTCTTTTAGATGGGTCTGTACAGCGAGGTGTTGGTACTCATAGTGGACTTTATTTCGAGAATGTTTCACTGTGGGGATCTGTCTACATGCAGAGTTTATCTCTCTAAGGGGGGTCTGTCAAAGTGAAGGTCTACATTGAAGGGGGTCTGCACTGGGGTGTCCACTCGGGGGTAAAAAATGTGGGTCTGCTTTCAGAAGGTCTGTCACTAAGGAGGTTTGTACTGAGGGGGTCTTAACATTGAAGGTCTGTTACTGTTGGGGTCTGTAACTGCAGGGGCGCAATATTGAGTGTGTCTACACTGAGGGTGGTCTGTACAGTGTGTACTGAGGGGGTCCTTATTGGGGGGTCTTACCTTTGAGAGTCTGATACTGTGGGGGCCTGTCTTTTAGAAGGTTTTTTCTAAGTAATCTGCACTGAGGCGGTCTTCACTTACACTTGCACTGACGGGGTCTGTCTCCAGGAAGGATTTGTACTGAGAGAGGTTTGTACCGAGGGGGGTCTTCACTTTGAGAGTCTGTTACTTAGGGAGGTGTGCACTCAGAAGTTAAGTCACTGAGGGGGGTCTGCAGTGCGGTCTTTCACAGAGGGAGGTCTTTTACCAAGTGAGTAGTGAGGGGGCTTCCACCAAGGAGTCTAAGCTGTTTTGCCAATAAATAGGATGCAGCATTGTGCTGGTAGGTGGGGGCGCTAGGTCCAAACTCTGCATCTCAGCCTATAGGTGTGTAGCAACAACACAGATTTATCTATATAGATCAGCATTGTCATCATCCTCTCTGCTCTTCATCTCTATTATGTAGGAAGAAAATAACAAAACACTCTCAGTTCTTTATTTTCCAGATTCTGTATTATTCAATAAATACAAAACACAATTTATTCCCATGCATCCCAGTGTAACTTTCGGTCCCATTTCATGCCAAATTATCCATTAACGTTCTCCATAACCCCTTCCATAGCCTTCCTTTGTACTTCACACGAGCAGATCATTTCCCTCTTGTAAAAAATACAACAGTAGAGAGTGAATGAAGCCTTGTGTCATGTGTTTGTATCAGAATCACTGTTTCTACATCCTGACCCCGGGACGAGAGTAATATTGTAGGAAGAATAAGAAACAAACCGCCACTGTATTCCGCAGCCTCCACTTCATCAGCATGACAGCTAGAACGCAACATAGAGAGTTCATTCAAGATATTCGTGGTATTGAGAGGCGAATGATAAAAAGGTGATCTTTAGGAAAATATCCTCGAAGTATTACCATTGTTTACGTACCTTCATCAAGCAAAGTTTAAATAAACAGGTCAGATTTTCCGGGCGATTCAGCAGAACAGAGACGCTTCTCTCCCATCCGGATTATGTTATGCCTTTCGCCGCGCCAACTTAATATTGTTCGCTCGACTAATTCACCAGGGAGCTCATGTTTATATTGTATTTACCAGGGGCCGTGACCTCCTCGCCGTCACACCGCTCAAGTGTTACTTTAATGGGCTCATTGAATGGAATTTATTTGTTTCATTGGAGCTGGATGCGAATGTTCTCCGAGATTGGTGGCCGGGAAAATGGATTCATTGTATAATGGGATTCTTCTTAGGAGAGCTGTGCATGGATGTGCTCCGTTCTTTGTCGCTGTTTTACAGCTAGCAATGAATGGCTTTGACGTTCTATACCTTGTTAGCGGTGATTGGTAAAGGGGGAGAACTCTGATCTGTATTCTCATAAATTGTGCAGATCTAAGATACACAATCATAAAGCTCCATATTCATTTATACATTTTTATTATTACTGATAAACAGTATTTATATAGCGCCAACATATTACACAGCGTTGTACATTAAATAAAAGTGTTTTTGATGCAAACAGTGTAGGTTGCTGAATTTGATTTTATATCAGCCTAAAGCAATCAACTGTACAGCAGCACTTATTAATATTATTATTATTATTATTATTATTAATATTAATAAACAGAATTTATATAGCAACAACATAATATGTAGTGCTGTACATTAAATAGGGGTTGCACAGAAGGAGGAGAGGGCCCTGCCCAGAAGAGCTCACAATCTTGGAGGAGGGGAAATATGGAATGGTGGAAAGTAGTGGGGGTTTTAACAGACAGAAGAAGATGGGTAGGCAAGTTTTAAAAATTGGTTTTGAGGGCTCTTTTAAATGTGCAGAACGCAGGAGCAAGCCGAATAGAATGAGAAAGACCATTCCAGAGAGTCGGGGCAAGTCTAGAAAAGACTTGCAGTCGTGCATGACACTGGGTATAGGAGAATCAGTCAATCCATGATGACAAGGAGTGTTCTGATAGGAGGAGAAGGGGGCTCAGTGGAAGTGTAATGAATGATGCTCATTTAACTCCAATGACACCTAGTGGTAGAAAGTTAGTACTGTATCATATGTTCTTCTTTTAGTCCATACATTATTGATGAGGTGGAAAAAGAAGACCTAAAAGGCTATAAATACCCTAATTATTAATTAATAATTATTATCAAATTTGTTTTTTTGTGTTGCCACACATCATTTTTTTTGTGTTGCCACCTCCTGGGAAATACAACATATAGGGAACATGAGGTTCCTTAACGCTGAACTAAGAAAGCAAGGAGTTATGAAGCAATAAAATCTTAGATGTTATTTAGATATCTTGATTAAGTCATTAATAACGATAATAAAAACTATGTACAAATTTTAAAATAACATTGGTAGCTTCCGACGCATTTCACGGGAGACCCGCTTCTTCAGGGGAAATTTCTACATTGTTGTTATTATTGTCATTTATGACTTTTAATCAAGATGTCTAATAAACCTGTACAATTTTAAAGAGGAAGTAAACTCAAAAGTGCCCAAAGCAAAAAAAACATACACTTACCTTCAGGTTTCTTCCATCGGGTCATGTGTCGTCCCGATATTCGTCCTTGAGCCGGCACTGCCTTGTTCTCCTCTTCTTTCGGGTTCTTCTTTGTCGCCTGACACAGACACCAGATGGGGTGACGTGGTTTGGGAAAAAAACCTTCCGATCTCCCAGCGCAGGGCTTCCTCTCCTTCTTGGGCATGTGCAGAAGGATGCAGGATGCATGATGTAGGTATCCCGAGAGGGGACCTTTGTGCTCCCAATCGCCTATGCGATCGAGAATTAAGAAGGTGGTGCTGCACCCTTTTTTTTTTTTTTTTTTTTTTTTTTTATAAGAGGGTGTTGCTCAAAAAAAAAAAAAAAAAACAAACAGAATTTTTGTTGTCTATCCTTTTATGTAAAGTGAAAATTCTGAGTTTATGTACGCTTTAATGCCATTAAAGCCTTCCTTGCTTTCTACAGTAGTTCAGCCATGAGGAACTCTACTTGCCCTATTAATCTATTAGTTATTATTAGTTACCAAAACATGTGTCACACATTTAGAAATGCAGATGTTTTCTGAACTCAAAATAAAATGATTATCAGTAAAATATTGTATGTCCTACAAGATTCTGTTTATGAAACTAATGACACAGTTAATGAAATTAATTTTAATGCACACAGAGACAATATAATTTTCATTTTATTTGTTTTTTTTTCTGGCTCAAGAAAATTTTAATGTCTGATCTCAAAATTTTTAAGTTAAAATTCCCCTTTTCCTAATAAATGCCATGATCTATATTTTATAAAGGTAAAAGGAAGCACATCTCGAATAAAAAACAAATTTGCATTGTGCACATTAAAATGTCTTGTTTACAAAAAATAAAATATCAAAATTATTAATAATAATATTATTAAAGAATACTAATAACATAAAGATTAAAATAGTTTCAATTTCACTATTTTTATCTGTTCTTTGTACTTTACCTTTAAATGCCAATAAAGGATTGTAGTTCTTTTCTATGGTCATTCCCCACCCTGTCCTGAGGGTGGCAGCAGAGACAAACTTATCCCAGTTTTCCAGCCAAGTACATAAGCCCAGGGCTATTCAAGTTGAAACATTACAAGGAGTCTACATTTTGAGTCAGCTAGGTTGATAAAGCTCAAATCTCTATTAAATGCTCTAACAGAAAATGCTTGGGGTCATGATTCAGTTCAAATATATTCCATACATATATATCTATAGGAATATCAGAGGGACTGTCTCTGCAATGCATACCTCACCCTAAATAAATATGGCACACATCAGCTTTATTATATCAAGCTAGTATTTCAAACAAAAAGCTTCTTTCTTGCCATTAATAAAAAGTGGCGCAGTCATGTGACCTAAAGCCTAGGCAGCATTGATCACATGGTTTCTGGCTGCCAGGAGCATTGTGGGCTTTTTTCATTATTAAAGACTGCAATCTTCAGTTGGTGCAGCTGGGGTTGGATTGGATTGAGGAACGGCACAAAAAGGACAAGTGGTCCTTTATTTAGTTCTGCCCCCTTTTTTGGGGGGGAGGGGGGGTTACCTGTATTTTTGGTCTGTATATAAACTTGTGATTGTCCCAAGCATGCTCACTTCACTGCTGACAGATACAGACAGTGACAAAGGAGTAGGAGAGGCCACTGCGTTTAAAAATTTTGAGGTTAAACTGTCACAATAATTTGGAATAATGATTTGTTTCTTTGTCTATGGCTGGTCAGATTGAAAGGTAATTACAAACATTAAAGCTGCTGCCACCTAGCTGGGCTTCTGTGAACTCCCAACAGATGACTGGTGGGAACATGTCCCAAAAGAAAAAAAAAACAATGATAAAAGCATATAGCTTTTATGTGAATCAAGGTTTAGACAGGTACAGATACAACTCAATAATATGATGTTGTCCCTATTCAATCAGCAATCTGACACTTCCTTTAATTCACATATTATACTCAGAAAATCCTATTTTATAATTTGGGGGCACTTACTGGCTGCAGCTTGGAGATTCATTTGTAACCATTTCTAAAATAATGCACAAATCATTCACATAACATGATTGGGATGCCTTAAAAGCATGTTTATGCATTTGTTTTTTAAAATGAAAAGATAATTATGTGTGGTCCCCAATTAATATTAATTCAGGCCTGAATATTGTCTGGTCAGGAAAGGAAGGCGCTGAGCATGTGTATGCTATACCCACTCACCCATGCCATGGTCCCTGGAACCTGGCTGGCCAGAAGAGAAGGTGGGCAGAGAGGGTGTACCTGCCCATATCTTAGCCATACCTGGGCACTGTGTGCCCCCCAACAGTGGACCTGATAATTTAAAGCTCTCCACGACTGGAGAGGATACACTACCATGGGTGAACCTGGACGATCCAACAAACCTGGAATGGATCTGGTCCAGTAAAGAAAACAATTACCATCTAAGCAAATGATTTTTAAGAAATTATAGATTTGCTGGATCACCCAGGTTCACCCATGATATTCTATCTTAGAGTGCTTTAATAAAGATGGGGATCAGTGATGGGGATCCTTAGCTTGGACCTCACCCTCATAACCTCCCCCCCAGAAATCCAGCCCTTCTACCTGGGGAATTAGTACAGGGATACAGGGCTCATCCATTCCTAGAAAGAATAAATGAAAAGAAAACATGATACAAAAACAGAGACACCAAAAAATTAAAAATAAGAATAAAAAATTATAAAAATAATAAAACACAAAAAGATAATAATAATTTAAATGTATTATTGTCCTCAGAAGTAGGGATGAGTAAGCGAGTTTTTAAAACTCAATCACACGGCGAATTTGGCCGTTCTCGCTTTTCGAATTTTAGGCACGAATGGCCGGTGTAAATTCGCCGATCAAGGTTGAATTTAAGAATATCCTGGGGCACTAGAGGTTAAATAACCTTTAGTGACCCGGGGATCGTAAACAGGAGGATACCTTGCGAATCCGCCTGTTAAAATTTCCTAGATCTTCTGATGGTTTCGAGAAATCGGTTTGCCGAAATTTCTGCAGTTCAAGGAAATTTTCGCGAGAATGCTGGAGTCATTCTAACTCATCCCTACTCAGAAGTAATTATGTTGCCAATCATGTGATGCAGCATTATAAATATGCCGCAATCTTGGCATAGAGAAAAGAAGGGCATTTTACCCCAATGGTGACCCAGAGACGGGTGCTTTGGTTGGAGTTCTGCCTTATAATAAAATTGAGTTCTGCATTGTTTCCAATGTTCTGGAGCACTCAGGTCTCTGTATAACAAATGATTCTCTCACCACTTGTGTGTCATATCAGCTGTTACGTTTTTCTGAATGCTTGGATTAGGAGAAGAGAGGATGATGGATGTTATGATTCATTTGTGTTGTTGGAGTCACCGTTTTGTTTAATCACAGATCCAGTTCGCTGGTTGCAGCTCTGTCCGACCTTCGCTGGCTTAGTCAGTGGCCCCTGTGTGTGTTCGGCAGTGAGCGGCCACAGATGTTCTACATTACTCGAATTATTCCAGATGAAATCATGAAAGTGCAGCTACACGAGCTCTTCCCTGCACCGGGTGAATCATTCCCTTTCCAGTCAATCACTGCCGTACTGACCGAAGATTTAGAGTCATAGGTGGCATCATGGTAATATTAGGATGGTGACTGCAATTCTCAGAGATTCGGGTTACCTTATCTTCTAAATTATTGTTAATCAGAATTCTTGGCTAAGATTTGGAAAAAAATATGACTCATTGGAATTCTATCAGTGATGATCTGTGTGCCAATTTAAAGTGAATATGGGCGCTAAAGTGTAACTCCTGGGTTACCCACCTGCCCCCACCCCAAGGCAATGAAGATTATATATATATCTCAATGATGCAGGTGATGTATCTCCTGCAATAATCCCTCCTATCTACCTGATTGCTCCGGGTTTTTGGCAAAAAGCTGAGCTGCATGTGCACAATGTCAGCTTTGGCTGCCGGGATACCTCTGTGAGCCCGGAAGGAATGAACGTTATCCTGGCCTGGCCAATCAAGATGGTCAAAGATTCCAAGAAAGAAGCCGGGAAAGAAGAAGATAAGGGAATAGGGACAGGTGAGTAACACAAGGTTTAGTTCCGCTTTCACTGCTCGCAACATTGGGCCCTTGTGCAGAACTAACTTTCAAACTGAATTGAATACCCTGTGGAAGCCCCATGGGGCCCTCATGCAGTGGCACAAATTGCACCTCCCTAGATCCACCTCTGATGTATATCATTTTGCATCATTGTTTTATACATTCTGATGACAACACTTCCTCAACTCTCCAACATCACAAGAACTTTTATTCCAGGACTGAGTGACCCAGCCTGCATTATTATTATTATTACACAGTATTTATATAGTGCCAACATATTACACAGCGCTGTACAAAGCCCATAGTCATGTCACTAGCTGTCCCCCAAAGCGGCTCACACTCTATCCCTATCATAATCATATGTCTTTAATACAGTCTGGGGTCAATTTGGGGAAAGCCAAAATTACCTAACTGCATATTTTTTGGAATGTGGGAGGAAACTGGAGCACCC
>NC_092862.1:11090710-11098936 GCF_032062135.1 Pyxicephalus adspersus | reverse complement strand
AGTGTCAGTTGACAGCTGACTTCTCTGTCGGTTAATATTTGTCAAATTAACCCCAGAATAACCCCTTGTTATCCACATCTAACCCTGAAAAATGCTTCAACCTTCTGCTATCCTATGCTAATATTTCTATATATTGAACGTTTAGGTGTAAGTTTGTCAGAAAATGTGCAAAAAATAAATAACTAATAAAACGTTTTGCAATGCTTTGCCTCAGAACTGTAATTTGAATGTCATAAACAGTATGTCACTGAATAAAATGAGCATTTGTGCCATTATCATGCCATATCGAAAGTTGATTCTTAAGTCCTGGTTTATTAAAGCTCTCCAAGGCTGGGGAGGATACACTTTCATCAGTGAAGCTGGGTGATCCAACAA
This sequence comes from Pyxicephalus adspersus, assembly GCF_032062135.1. Lineage (NCBI taxonomy): Eukaryota > Metazoa > Chordata > Amphibia > Anura > Pyxicephalidae > Pyxicephalus > Pyxicephalus adspersus. The sequence goes on along the minus strand of NC_092862.1, from coordinate 11,098,561 downwards.
ACCTGGAATGGATTTCTTCAAAATTGTTTGCTATTTGCTAGCAAATCCTTTTTAATCCTGGACCAGATTCATTCCAGGTTTGCTGGATCACCCAGCTTCACTGATGAAAGTGTATCCTCCCCAGCTTTGGAGAGCTTTTTTTAATAAATCAGGCCCTTAGAAGGGACCTCCAGCAGAGATAGTTAGCCAGCAGTAAGTGATTTTAGGCAAGCCTGGGAGAAATACTTATTTTTGCTTAGTATAGGAGAGACACATACTTAAATAAACTTAGGTTAAAAAAGATAAAAAAAATAAATCAGAGGGGCAAACTCGATGGACTACTTGGTCAATGTCTGCCATCACACATTTATGTTCTATTTATAGCAACAATAGTTTTAAAATCAATTCTGATCATTAACTTTTGTAATGTGTACAATATATAGAAAATTAAATTGAGAAAGTAGAAAACTAAATTTGTCCTGGCAGACAATACCTCCAAAATAAAATCTTTTTGTTACCCCTAAAACAAAACACGTATCACTCTTATAATGGATATATAAATCCTAAAAACAAGCTTCTCTTGTCTTCTCCCTTTTATTTTTGTTCATTTTATTATTGAATTACTTGATATTGTGTTCAGTGTACTGAGTGTAAATCATTTTCTATCACAAGAAGTCCAATCAGCCCTTCTAGTTCTTACCTTGGACTACAGAATCGAAATGTCATTTGTTTTGGAGGAAGGGACGGAGTAGTTGGGATTTAGAAAACTGAGCAGGGCTGACACCATTGTTTGCAATTTCAGTGCACAAAATCTTGTGTTGTCAATCCACAACAAGATATTAGAGTGCACTTTTGGAAAATCAACAAGTATTTCTTTTTTTTTTGGGGGGGGGAGGGGTTTGCAAAACTTTTAAGGGTACAACACATGGGCAGATGCACATGTATCGCAGAGGTGCAATGCAAATGTTTTTGTTTCTCTATTCTGCCTTGATATTTATTTAACGCAATAAAAAAACGTTATTATTCCCTAATGTCTTAATATACGACATATGTAAACATAAAAATTGTGCACAAAAGTGTGCTATTTACAATTCTATATGTCTATAAACCAAATTTAATATTTCCACAGTGCATGTGGTAACAGTAATGCCCCCCACCCCGATTTTGGTTTTCCAAAATTTGGCATTATAGCTTCAGACTGATGTCTTTCTTGGCAACTTTGGCCAGCTATGATTGGTAATAAACCTTAGCAATTTGTGCATTTTTAATGCAGGAATTAATTACCGTTTTTCTCAATCTTTTTAACACGAGGGACCCTTGAAATACCTTTCGGATCTTTAGAGAACCCCTGCAATAATTACTATATCCTCAGCTCACAGTACATTAGTGTGGTGGTCAATGGACAGAAAGCCTCTAGAGGAACCCTGGTTGAGAAACAATGACTTAAGGTGATGGTTTGCCCTATTTTGCTGGTGGATGAGTCTGGTTGTACTGAACAGGTGGGGACAAAATTATTTCAGCAATTCTGCCCCTGGTCTTGATGATCTTCATATGGTTACTACAGTTTTTGTTAATGTGACATTAGGACTATGGGTTTGATTAGAATAGGATTGAGGTGGCACAAGATAGTTGGTTCTGGGGGGAAGAAAGTATTAATCAGGCGCTACAGGTAACTATATGGTAGATAACACTATTTAGTTCATGGAAAGGCGATGGAGGGTGGGGCTGTACCTACACCTGTAATGTTGGGTGGTATATAACATTTGAAAGCTGCACAATTGTGCTGAAATAGGTTTAAAAGTTCTCAACAGCCCTGCCTGATTGGATAACGGGCTGAAAAACTGCCGAGACACTTCCATTAAAAGTCCTACAAGAGATAGTAAGGTGAAAAGGTGGCACCTGATGGGACCAACAGTCAAGCTAAAGTTGCCAAAGAAAATTAAATATAAGGCAGAAATAATTCTTGGCAGCATGTCTTTGGTCTTGGGAGAACCAACATCATTTTGGAAATCTGCATAGTATACACTACTGCAATGACCTGTACAGTATAACACATTCGGATACAACTCAGGACATCGGAATTTTGGAAATTTGGTCCAAATCAAACATCCTCCCAATTCTAGATTAACTTTAGTTAGTTCCAATTATTGCCAAAAAGACCAGTAGGAATCTAAAATGTCCAAAAGAAGAGTAAAGTGTTTTTTTTTGGCCATCAAGTTTGTGTCTCTGAGATTAGTAAAGAAAACTTGGTGATTATCGAACCCAGAACTGCAAGAAACGCATGCCAACCACCTAGCCACCTTGTCACTGCGTGATCATTTAGTTGTAAGTATAAAAAGTACCCAGTTTTAGGTTTCCTCGATATTATACAGAAATCTCTATTCCCTTTGCATTTTCTTTCTACGGGTGAATTTGATGAGTAAGGTTAGTAAGATTTATGTGCAATTAGACAAGAGAAACAGTGAATAATTGATAGACCTGACCCGACAAGTCATGCTGTGTTTTTAAATAATATATGACGTTTTCACAATGTCGGTAATTTATTATTCTGTGCACATTCACATTTGTCTGTCCAAGCAGAGCATTATGGGCTGACAAATCAATTCAATCCCAGAGTCACATAGCGTTTTGTACATCAGAATAGATTGCCATGTTTATTGATTTTAGATTTCTTTGTATGAGAGATATGGGGTCCCCAGCAGAAAGTGCTCACGTAGCTGATGGAGAAGAACATTGTGATGTAGCTTTATCAGTCAATGATAATATAAACTTTGCAGTCTCAAAGGGTCTTTTATTATTTTCAATCTAAATATAGGGTAGATAAAATGGAAAAGGAGACAAATGAGTCTAAGAAATTAAACTTGTAGTAAACCTTTACTTTTCAGGGGGTCTATGCACATCAATGGGAACTAATACAGGACACTTTTCTGATACCTGCTATATTTTACAAGCATGTTGATAATTTCAAAGGGAGAAATAAAAGCTGTTTCTTGTTACAGTTACAGGATACAAGAAGAAATTCATTCTGGGGCATGACCTAGAGGAGGACAGGGAGGTTTGGGGGTAAAGTTGAGTTATATTTATGTAGTACTTTCTGGCATAGATCTGTATGGATTTCTGGGGGTTCTCTGTAGCGCTGCAAGAAACACACACAGGCCCAGTCTGTAAGTGTAGTCTAGGTAGCGGTTTTATATAATAATTCAATCAGCAGAAAGGAGGGAAGGGTGCAGAAGGTCCCAACAGGCATCTCATGACTTGGTGGGCATAAGAACCACACACCGAGGTGCCAGACTAGGCATTACTACTTTTATTATTACACAGTATTTATATAGCACCATCATAATACACAGCGCTGCACAAGGTCCACAGTCATAACACTAACTATCCCTAATAGAGGCTCACAATCTAATGTCTCTAACATAGTCATATGTCATTAATATAGTCTAAGGTCAATTTTTTTGGGGGAAGCAAATTACATTAGCTGCATGTTATGTGGGAGGAAACTGGAGTACCCGAAGGAAACCCACACAAACACAGGGAGAACCTGCAAACTCCATGCAGATAGTGCCCTAGCGGAGATTCAAAGCTGGGACCTAGCGCTGCAAAGGCCAAAGTGCTGACCACTGAGCCACCATGCTGCCCGCATCGGGGGTCTTTCTAATGCTAATCTGCTTCCAAAAACAATAGGTTGTAGTGTTATGCCTTTTGGAGTGAAACTACCCATCCAATACCAATACTTTACATAGTATCCCCTCATGGGCTTCACATTCCTAAAAAGACATTATGATGGACCTCTGATCCATTTGGACATTAGTAGGCCTTCCCACCATTCTTTAAGTGTGGCCGAAGCCTTGAATGAACTAGGCTGTCACAAGGTTACGGTAATGACAGGCGTGGTGGTGGACCCTCTGTGTGTATGGACATGTACGGGGCACAGAGTCTAAGACAGCAGCCTCTGGCTTCACCAGCGCACCTTGCAAGGGGTGATGGACTTCAGGAGGTAGTAAAGGGGCAGCTTTCAGGGAGTCACCTAATTGAGACCAGGAAGTAACTAGTGCATAGGGTTCCTGAACAGAGCTGTTGCTGCTGGCTGCAGAGGAGTGGAAGATGGGTGACACAAAATAGGGCAAAGATCCCTGGTCCTAGCCCCGTAGACTCTAAGCTACTTTTTCATGGCATTCTCCTATTTTCCCTTATTTCCACACATTTATCAAGAATCTGCCTTACTGGGTGTCCATTCTAGTGATCTGGCATAGGATAACATCTTTCACCTCTGCATGGTCTCCTTCTTTACTATGGCCAGAAAAGCTACCGAGCAACAGGAGGGGGTTACCATTTACTGAGCTAGAACAATCAGACTCAAGTCAAAACATGTCCTGATACTTCACTTCTACAGAAACTTACATTTTCTGAATAGATCTCCAACTAGGGAAACCGCCATTTTTAAAGGGGCTCTACATTCTTTAATGGTGGCCCCACCAATTGTATCTGCTAACTTCTTGTTAGCTTGTCAGATTGTCTCTGTTCATTTTTTTAGCACTTGTGTATAACTTTTGTTTCCCACAAAACTGTTTGGCTGAATCAAAACATACCGCAAAACACGTAACTATTAGGAGGTAAACCAAATTAAATGAGACAATATGGGAATTACCGGATCTCACTGTATTATATCTAAGCTGTCAACAGGCCACACTCTTCATCCCGTTATTCCTTGTTGCACTGCTTCATATCCTTGTAGTAAAATTATGCTTTTCTACTTCAGTTTTTTTCAGCATGCTTTCTTGGTGATCAGTCTGGCCGGACTGTTTGTCCCAGCCGGTGGTAAACAGGAAAGTTACATCAGCTTGATGTCACCATTGAAAAGTATGTTAAATTTGCTGTGTTAGATGACATACAGGTACGGTTGCCAGTAACTGTTGGCCCAGAGGCTAGCACTCTGGCCTTTGCAGCACTAGGTCCCAGGTTCAAATCTTGGCCAGGACAATACCTGCATGAAATTTGCATGTTCACCCCATGTTTGTGTGGGTTTCCTTCCATTTCCCAAAACATGCAGGTAGATAATTGACTTTCCCTAAAATAAGGGTAGGGACATTAGATTGTGAACCCCTTTGGAGGACAGCTAGTGACATGACTATGGACTTGTAAAGTGCTGCATATGTCGGTGCTATATACATATAAAAAATAATGCAGATGCTATCTTTGGTCCAATTTTCTCCATATGTTACATGGTCAAACTATGTCATTATCATGTTCTAATAACATTTCAAATAAAAAAAAGAGTTAAAAGAAAGATTCTTATAATTTTCTTTGAGCTGGCCTGTATCTGGGATCCGTATGAAAGGTAAAGCCAAGCGATTGATATCTTCTGCAGACTTGTATCCAATATGGCTGACAATGATGATGATTTGGACAGTCCAGTGAAAGAGGTATTGGGACATTGGACAACGCATTAGGGGTCTGTCATCATCAAAGATTTAGAATTAAATGTTGTTTCCTTACCAATCACTAATCAAGTCTTTATTTTTAACATCATACAAACAATTGAAGTGTAGGGGGAAGGAAGGAAAGTGAGTTGGTTCAGAAAAAAGACAGCATTGAAAATAAGTGAATGTTATTTCAGACAAATGAAGATGATAGACTTTGAGTTACAGGAAAATATGGGAACAGATAAAGGAAATGTAGAGGCACAGCAAAGTGTTTTAACATCAGTATGGCTCACTGTAAGATGGATGGGCTGTTGAAGGATGTAAAAGGAACCCAGACACAACACTGCCGGACCTACACACTTATCCTGTCCACACGTCTGGAAATATGGTTTGTTTACACTATATTACTGTTGTATTTAAGGACAAGATGCAGACATCTGTGCTACCAAATATTTGCCATATACACATCCGGCATGCACAACCTTAACACTGTGTATGGGATTGTAACCGTCTTTGTGTTTGAATACAGCTTGTTTTGCCTATAAGAATAACAGGTATACGAGGTGTGATCCAAAAATTTAGTGGATGTTTAAAGTATATTAGTACAGTACATGATACATTGCCATTATTCCTCAAAATACTTCGTCTTTCTTCAAACACATTTATCCTATCGTTCTTACCACTTTCTAAAGCAGTTTTGGATGTCCACTTTCGTAAGTATATTTAGTTGGGCTGTGATGGCTGCATTGATATCATGAATTGATTTAAAACATTTACCTTTATTATCATTTAGTCTTTGGGGAAGTACCAGATCCATTGAATACGGTGGATGAGGAACTAAAATCTGTTGTTAAAATGTTTTGATCGGAATCGGAAAGAGATGATCAGATCCTAAAAGTCAAATTCTGGTTTAGTCAAATAATTTAACCTACTCTTTCAGCTTTTTCTTGGAAATTTGAAGTTGAAAGATTTCCTTGTCTTCAACAGTTTTTTAACCATTATGGTCACTTGGATCACTTGTAATGGTCACTTTATGATCACTGCAACATCGCCATGAATTAATTTTAACATTTCATTAAATGTGTTTCTTTAGCACTTTTTTTGCAGTTTGAAATATAAATTTATGGTAATGTGTTGTTCTGATGGCAATGGACAATATTAATATTATTAGCCAGTATTTTTATAGTGCTTTACATGTCATTACCCGTCCCTCAAAGGGACTCACAATCTCATTGTCACGCTTGGGGATACGGTTCCTCTAGGGGGCGCTACAGCACAGAGGTGGTGTGAGCCCTGAGAAGGGCCAAGGCTCAGAGTCTAAGCAGTAACCAGGTCTTCTCCAGAGCCTCTAGTTGTGAGGATGTTGCGCTGCTGGTTACTGCCAGGTTGCAGCTCTTGGGCACACCAGGGTGGGCAGGATGAAACACAGTACCAAATCACCAGGCAAGAGAATTGTCAAGGAAGACCAGGGTTGAAGCAAGCAGCAAGCAAAAAAGGTCAGGGACAAGTCAGGGGTCAAGAACCAGAGATCCAGGAATTAGACACCAGTGACACACAGGACACAGGACAGGTCACACAGGAAGGGACAGAAGCACAGGTGACACGGGAGACACAGGGATACTGCTGACACAGAGGAACACTGGAACAGCACAAGCAACTAGGCAGGGAAACACCAAACTTGGCAATAAGGGGTTAACACAGGAGCTGGACAGAGGAAACACTGAATTACCCAACAGGTGTAGAGAAAATGCTCAGCAGAGCTAAGGGGCTCAGCACTAGTGGAAACACGTTGCACGAATGCTGAATGCTGTGTCTGAGCTAGCTTTATAGCCAGGAATGATTGGGAGGTTATTTCCCGATTGGCCGGCGGGATGGGTGAAACTGATAAAAGTAGGCAGAGCAGGCACACCCAGATTCAGAACTGCCTGCATGCGAGAGTGGTGCCTGTTCTTTGGAAAGGAAGAGGTAAGTGTGACACTAATATCATAGTCATATGTCTTTAACACAGTTTAAGGACAACTTTACAGGGAAAGTTGATTAACCTAACTGCATGTTTTTTTTACAATGTGAGAGGAAACTGGAATACCTGGAGAAAACCAACACAAACACAGAGAGAACCGTCAAACTCCATGCAGATTGTGTCCTGATTCAAACCTGGGACCCAACGCTGCAAAGGCGAGGGTGCAAACCACTAAGGCAACCGTGCTGCCCAATAGGAGACAATAGAAGAATACAAACAGCTTATAGAAAATGGTGAACAGGAGGATATTTACAGCTGTGCTAGAAAATTGTCACCCAAGACTAATGTTTTGTGATATCTCAGCGAAAAGTGTTTCTCAACCTGTATACTATGGCAGGGGTCAGCAACCTTTACTATCAAAAGAGCCATTTTGCCTCCTCTTCCACTAAAGAAAAATAGTCTGGAGCCGCAAAACATAACACAGTT
>NC_092862.1:11054626-11090140 GCF_032062135.1 Pyxicephalus adspersus | reverse complement strand
AGCCACAACAAGGAGGCTGAAGAGCCGCATGCGGCTCCGGAGCCGCAGGTTGCAGACCCCTGTACTATGGGAACCCCCATTATATATACTATATCCTCAGCTCACAGTATTTTAGTGTGGTGGTCAATGGGAGGAATGTCTCCTTCATTGCTGGTCATTGGGAAGAATGTCACCCTTACAGATTGCCAAAAAGATCATTGGTGTGTCTAAAACTGATCTTAGAGGCACAAACTGTTCATTGCTCAAGGGTCCCTGGTTGGGAAACACTGATCTAGAATGTGTACCACAGTCCTGTTTATCATTGTTTAGGTATCCTCCATGGCAGATAACTAAATGACCAACCTGAGAGGACCATTGATATTTCATATGTGGAAGTGTCACCCCTCTCCATTGAACTGAACGATGTTTGTTCTCACTACTGTTGCTGGAAATGTTCAACATAAATTATTTCCAGGAACTGTTATCAAGCATATGTACTTAGCATAAAACCCTTTTAACCTGTCCACCCACTGCCTTAAAATCAAACCATTTAGATGAATGTGTTAAAATGAATTGATTTACTTTTTACAATTTTAGCAATATTTTACAGTAGGATGAGCTGTTGTAATATCAGTTTTTTTTATTTCTGCAAAGTGCAAATTATTGCATCTTTTTTGATTTTTTATGAAAATATAAAAAGAGAAGCAGTAAACCTCTATTGGGTTAAAATGATCATTATTGCACCTATATTCATCACCTGCTGTGTGATTGGCATATAACAATATAATATAATATAATTTCCTACTTTCTCATCCTCAAAGGGAAGTATGCAGAATACTATTCATTGTGTACACAACCCGTAGTGCACAGATAGTGAGTGGAATTTTGAAAGATGAACAAAGGATGTAAAAATTCCACAAAGATGACTTTCAGAAAATGTCTTTTGAACAGAGTATGACTAGGGAACTTGTGAATGTGATAACTGTGTGTAGGAGGAGGAATGCAAACAGATTCTATGGTTTGAACTCATTCTTTCCAGGTTATTTGCCAGTTGTACTCTCTGTTATGTTTCACCACGGATGCCATGTATTTCTTATGAATGAACCTGAAATGAAGCGGGAACGGACAGGTTTAAACACAAACAATCCACCCACTTTTTAATGTAGCATACAAAAACTAGGCAAACCATAGGGGCCAATGACACCACCCAAGAAAGAAATAATAGATACTATCAGCACTAATCTCAAATAAATTGTCATTATTTGACCCATTGGGCACCTCCGGGTTGCAAATCTTCAGGCATCTTGATTGGCTAGGCTGTGATGATATTACCCCCGCATGCAGGAGACTCTCCTCAATATAAAAACCTTCTTCTAGATTCTGACACCAGTACCCCAGTGTTGGACAACCGACAGAATCATCCCATCTCCTGTAAACAGGAAAATATTTTGGAGTAGAGTGGCATATGGCCACAAATAGAGGTGCGTAAAAATAAGGCTTTGGAAGCCACCAATTAGATAGACGGGGTGGAGGAGGGGAAACACAGGGTTCAGATTTAAAGCACACAGTTGAAGGTCCCTTCAGTGCTCACCACAAAGCTATCGAGGTGTTGAAGAAACCATCTACTTTTTTTAACCTGACTTTGATGTATATAAAGATTTCAGCCATTTCCCCTTCCTTTCTTTTTTTTTTTTTTTTTAAGTTTATATGAAGTTCCTACAGCCTGTAAGGCCCTGGTCAGCACCAGTCCCCACCAGACACCAGCCCCCAAATCAAACAGCGCAGTCTTCACCTCTAACAGCCCCCGCTCAGCCTCGGGAGACTGGTTTCGTCTCCCAGCACTCGGGTTGCCCCCAGGACTTACTGCACAAGGGATGTGTCTGGGGATGGACTGGCAGCAAGCCAGGAGCCGACAGATAAAGCAGTACCAAGATTCCAATAGAGCCAAGTCCAGAATACAGAGCAGAGGTCATACACCGAATATCCATCCACAAAACGAAATACACAAGGACAAAACACAAGCAGAGTCGCGGTCACAGGCAAAGGTCGGTCCAGGCAGCATAAACTGGCAATATCAGGAACAAGCAAGGTCAGCAACAGTAAATCAAACGATAAATCTCTAGCACAGATTAGCCCAGCTAAACACTACAACAGGCAGTGATGACTGGGAGCAGAGAGCCATTTAAAGTCCCAGCAGCCAATAGCAGTGCAGGACTGACTCAGGAGCTGATCAGCCTCTACAATCTCCTTCAGCTGTGCACAGCCTAACAATGGATGCTGGGGATGCCATAAATCCATCGGGCTGCACATCTAAAGGGAAGCAGGGGCTGCTGGTATTCCAGTTCTCCTGGCTGCCACAATTGACATCGCTGGACAGAACAGACAGTGTGTATTACCACGATGGTGCACAGCACGGAGTCACCGGACAGATGAGCATTTCCTAACACAGCCCCTCCTGATAGGGTATTATATGTGCTATCTTTCAGACCTTATACCATATGTCACAAGAAAGCACATGTACTGCTCATCACAAGCTTTAATGCAAACTCCCCAGTACTGTTCTAGATCATTTCACTCTGGCAAATCATATAGTTAGGAAAATTATTCCCCACATGCCAGGCTACAGCAACTGTTCTGGTTTATTAAATAGCAGTGAGAGAAAAGTTGCAGCCTGAAGTGCAACTCTGGACTCATTCTGTCTTATTGATATCTTTGATCTCCACAACTGTACGTAGTATTCTAAATGAGATCTAACTAAAGCTTTACACAAGAGAACCAACACTTTCTTCTTGTTGCTGGTGGCCCCTCTGGAGTTCCATTCCAGAATACCTAGTATATAGAAGAATCAGGAACTCCTTCCTCCTGCAGGTGACCCATCAGGACATTATTCTTTCTGAAGGTGAGTTCTCTAGTAAAGCGCCACAGAATTGTATCTATATAGGGACATCAGGACCTCCTTCCTCCTGCAGACGACCCCTTTATTAATGCACCCTAGAATTCTATCTATATAGGGACACCAGGACCTCCTTCCTCCTGCAGACGGGGACACCAGGACCTCCTTCCTCCTGCAGACGACCCCTTTATTAATGCACCCTAGAATTCTATCTATATAGGGACACCAGGACCTCCTTCCTCCTAAAGATGACCCCTCTATTAGTGCACCCTAGAATTCTACCTATATTGTGGCATCAGGACCTCCTTCCTCCTGCAAGTGACTCCTCTGCCATTGCACCACAGAATTTAATCTATATAGGGGCATCAGGACATAATTCAGGCAACCCCTCTAGTGTTACACCATATATTTTGAAATATTTAGAGGTGACCCCTATTGCCATTCACCACAGAATTTTATTTATATATAAAAACATTAGGACCCTTTTCCTCTTGCATGTATCCCTCAAGTGATGCATTTCACAATTCTATCTATATAGGGGCATCAGGGCTTCCTTCCTCTTGCCGGTGACCCCTCTAGCAATGCACTACAGAATTTTATATATATAGGGGTGTAAGGATCTCCATTCTCCTATATGCAACCCTTTAGGTGATGTATTCCAGAATGCTATTTATATAGGGGCATCAGGAGTTCCTTACTCTTGCAGGTACCCCACCAGGGATGCAACCCTGAATTCTATTTTTATAGCAGGATCAGGACCTTCTTCCTCCTGCAGATGACCTCTTTAGTGGTGCACTTCAAAATTCTATTTCTTTGCCCATCTGATTGGCCAGAGTTCATTCAAATCTTTTTCTACTGATGCTCTGGCTAATGTTGTACCCCTATTATTGTACTTAAAGTTAGGGTCTCAGGGGCACATGCAGGATTTTTAAGGTCTCCACCTACATAGGTTATCTGAGTGCAGTACCAACAGAAGGAAATGTTGTATTTCAATCTATTTGTTATCCTGATAGACTACTGTGTACTTACTGCATACTACATAGCTAGAGAACGTGAGGCATGGCATATGGAATGAGGTATTATAGAACAGGGAATGAACCCCACTGAATATGGTATGAGATGGTACAGATTCAGGAATACGCAGCTTGCCATGCAGAATGAGCTAATCCACAATAGGTAAAGTAGAGTGGTACGGTGCTCGTTTTTAGGTCAACAACATCTAGACCCCAGCTCTGGACCCTCTGTGAAAGATCATTAATTTACAACTAAGAGGAAGGACTACAAAAATTTACTTAAGTCAGTGATCTGTAACGGCCAGTCCCACACTTTTAGAAGCCTGGGACAGAAAGGGCAGATAAGGCAAGGGGAATGGGTCCAAGCACTGATAGTTCTGTCCTCCAACGCACACCCCAGGTTCTTTATCTTAACTATAAAGTTATTTTAAACCTTCACAATAAAGTTTTCCTGTTTGATCCCTTTTGATCTCAATACACAAAGGAGCTGTATGCTGTCAGTCCACAATAGGAAATTAAAAGCTGAATGTATTTCTGGCAGATGAATGGTTATTGTCCTGTACATTCTGGTTCATTCAAGGCATTGGGAAATATGGATGCATTACAGAAATGTACTGCATATGCTTTTTTTTTTTTATTTTTCCCAGACATATAGTTCAAATTATTATTATTCTACATTCAGCCTTTAGATATCACCAATGGTGTGATTTGTATTCCTTGACCTTTATGAGGAAATGATCTGCTATCATAATTGTTCATTTGGAATTTTGTGCTCGCGTGTTTACTTGAAAAAATGTTTGAACGTTGCTCATATCTAGAATTTCCATAAATAAGCAACGAACTGAAACAGACGGGTTCTAACAAATATTTCTGACAAAAATCCTCACAATCATGCAAAGTAGATGGTAAGCTGAAGCCCCAAGGCATAACAGCCCAATATTAACTTGTCACACAGAGAGGAAATAATTGGAGGACTCCGGGGTCTCAAAGAAATGCAGAGCCCACCTCATTTCAACTCTAAAGAGGCCCTGTTCTCAAACCATTATTTAACAAAAAAATCTCACCATAGGGTATTATGTTCATAATATGCTTTACCCTTAAAAGCCCTTTGCATTGAAATTTTAAGGCCCTAAGACTGTTGAGTAGCGCCATATTGGATAAGATGACAACTGCCCTGGCAAATTCAAGTGATACTCTTTGGGACGGAGTAATCATGACTTAAAGCCTTTCACATTTTTCATTGCAGTGTGTCTTTATTGGGGACATTTAAAATGGGAAAAGATAAAAACACATTTGTAGTGTATGGGGAATGATTTTATTGCTGTCTCTGTCTACTTATAGTGGTGACAACCATTTCCCCCCATTTTTATGTATATACAACACATAGAGTTGTGCGCTCCATTGCACTTCGGGGCCAGTGTGTTGTGTTTCTTTGTTTGATGGGACAGACCCAAGGTTGAAATCCTGGCATACAGGGGTTGCAAAAGTTACATCAATCAAAATGGCCAAACACCAAACTCAAAAGAGGATCTGGTGAATATGTTGGCACTGGTTATGGAGCCAGGATAGGTGAGTTTAGTTCTACTTTTAGCCTCCGCTGGAAAAGGAAATACTGAGAGGAGTCAGGAAGCCCTTCAAAGTTTATTGAATAAGAATCCGACCATCTTTTCTGTAACTTGGTGGGCTTTGAGGCTGTAGAGAACTTCTGCACATAAAGCAGACCTCATTGTGCCTCCAACAGTACATTGCAGCAGTGCTATGTATTAAAATAACTGCAAGGCACAAGCAGTGGAATATGTTAAAAAAGGCTTCACCATTTAGGTGTACCTGGGCCACCATGATTGTCAAGAGACAAATATACCTTTATACAACTGTCCTAAATAAATTCTTCCCATGCTTCTGAGCGCTCATACCTTGGACAAATTGATACCTTCAGCCAGATCTCATGATATTTACAGTGGTGGTATGCCTGGAAATATCATTGTCTTCTGAACATTCTCTTTATGCTGCAATGGCCCATTCAATCCTATGGGAAAGCTGTACTGAGATGGCCTTAAGTTGTCAGCTAAATGACAGCTTTTCCATAAGAATATAAGGGGCCAGGGCACACATTCATGATAAAAAAGCACCTGTTTTGGGGAAGTTGACTGTGTGGTTTCAAGTAGGTTGAAAATAAAGGTAAGTATTTATATTTATGGTCAAGAGCAGAGGTAGGCAAACTCCGGCCTTTAGGCCAGATACAGCCTAGCTAGTATTTTGTTCCGGCCTAACGCCCCCCTGGGGGATCTGGCCCAATCCCGACCGGAAATTTGAGGCTCTTGAGTCTGCCTGTTATGCCTCCCTTCCCTATTTACCGCGGCCGGCGTTAACACTTACGCCACCGGGGTAAGGGGACATTCCCTCCCCTCCGTATCCATTGCGGAGGAGAGGGTTTTACTTTCAGGGGCGTTACCTCTCCTTCGTATGCATTGCAGAGGAAAGGGATTTCCCTTCAGGGGCAATCCTGGTGGGGGCAGAGCCATCAGCATGGGATTTGAGAGAAATTCTGCCCTAGTGTGCCTTCTTGACCTCCTAAAATGGCCTGGTAGCCAAAAGAGTTTGCTGACCCATGGTCAAGGGGGAATTTTTAAAGGACATTTGTACAAAGATACAGTTGCCCTTTAAATACCCTCTTGCAGTCATATTATCGGGATATATAGGTACATTTTCTCATAGGGTACATTCGACCAGTTTGCTAACATTGTATTTGCTTTACCTTATTGTTTAAACCTCTGTTTGCTAGATCAGCTATTTTCAGCCTAACTAGGTTAAGCTAGCTTTTTCTTGAGTTCAAAGTCTTATCTCAGGTATGTATCCAAGGTTCTAAATGGCTGGTACAATACTGAATTTGATTTTAGACTCACCGTGTCATTGTGACCTTTTCTTGACCATGAAGCCTTCCTTATATTGTATGGATGCCTAAGCAATGTGAAGAATTACCAGAAAGGTTTATTGTATATACACTTCATTTGATGCAAGGAATTTACACAGCTCGCAGCAACCAGTCACACAGGATCTAAGGGGTTATCTGAGTGCGTTCATAAAAAATTTTTTTTTTTTTTTTTTTAAAGAATTGGGTTAATTACTTCTAATCTGACCCAAGAATATAATTCAAAGTCATGCTTTACACAATGACCTTGGAGCTCATACATCAAGTACAGTGTTTCTCAACATTGGCTCCTCCAGAGGTTGTTAAAGGTTCCTTGAGAAAGGAGCAGTTCGTACCTTTCAGGTCAGTGACACCAATGATCTTTTTCGATATCTGTAAGGGTGACATTCTTCCTAATGGCCAGCAATGTAAGAGGAATCCTTCCTACTGATTACACTACTAATGTACTGTGAACTATGGCCTATAGCTAGTATAGCAGGGGTTCCCCGGGAATATGAAAGTTTTTTAAAGGGGTTCCACCTGTTAAAAGGTCAAGAAACACTGATCAAGAAGATATGCACAATTACTTTATTTGGATAACTGTCCCATCATCAACATGTTTTATTGTACAGCGCTGTGTAATATGTTGGCGCTATATAAATCCTTTTTATTATTATTAATAATAATAATGTCATAGGTGAGTTGGTTGAAACTGAAAGAAATGATCAGCTCTCATAAAGTTATAGGAGCTTTGTCTAATATATGTGTGAGCTGGAAAGGAAATGGCAAATACTCATAGTATATGAGGGTGTTTTATTACTATTACTTTTTATTTTATTAATATTACTATTATACTATTACTATTATTTTTATTGGAAGAAATATATATATATATATATTTCATTTTAGGACTATTTGAGGTGCCATTAAGAATGAATGGGAACCAAGTACACCAATGCATATTTTGTCTGTTTCTGGGACATTGAATTGTTTAAGTATACAAATATATGCAATAAACCAATGTCCTTAGTCATAAAGTTGACTTGATGTCCTCCTTCATGTTTACCATGTACAGACAAGGCTATATGGAGCTTCAATCAGAGATGGGGAGTGTGAAAACAATCAGCTTCTACATTGCTCCCCTATTAGGAAACATAACACTTTGGGATTCCAGTGTAATGGATGTTCCTTGTATCAGATATTCATTTGTAAACCAAATATTTTATATCAATAGTAAAATCAGATTCCAAACACCAGTCTAAGCGCTCATAAAAAAATCAAATAATATTGATTCAATGTATTATAGTTTCCTTTTAACGGTCACAGCAAATCATTTTTGCTAAAGGCAAGTGCTGTATGTTTGAACACGAACGGATAGAAGTCATGAGAAAAACAAACACATGCAAAGGTGAATCTCAAATTTTGAATATATCAAACTTCAAAGTCAACACAACTGCATGTGCAGAGAAGAGAAATGTACAGAGAGATATATTACCCGAAGCCATCTTGCAGAACGAGTCATTTGTTATATATAAGCTTATAGGATGTATAGTAAGGTGTTTGATTGGTAATATTATAGGGTGTCCATACCATGCATGATATAATCCTCACATTTACAAAGATTTGAAATTTACTCAAGAGAATAAACAGGGGATGTATGTGACATGAATCCCAGCAAGTGAGGACAAATATATGTGACCACATATCTGCCGGCATATAGATCAACTAGATCAGTGTCTTCCAACCAGGGTTCCTCTGGAGGTTCCTGGGGGTTCCTTGAACAATGGACAATGTGTGGCTTTCAGGTCAGTTTAAGTGACACCAATGATCTTTTTGGCTATCTATAAGGGAGACATTCTTCCTAATTGCCTGCAGTGTAAGAGGCATTCTTCCTACTGACCTTCAAACTAATATACTGTGAGCTGTGGATATAGTA
The DNA here is from genome assembly GCF_032062135.1 of Pyxicephalus adspersus. NCBI lineage: Eukaryota > Metazoa > Chordata > Amphibia > Anura > Pyxicephalidae > Pyxicephalus > Pyxicephalus adspersus. The sequence goes on along the minus strand of NC_092862.1, from coordinate 11,081,411 downwards.
ATTATAGCAAGGGTTCCCTAAGATCTTTAAGTTATTTTAAAGAATCTCCCATGGCCAGTGCTAGTCCTGTGCTAATAATAGGGTGTGTTGGGTTAAACTGAGACAGCCAAGAACTTTCCAAAACTGATAGACAGTGGGACCTGCACAAAAGAGTACTGACCAATCAGATTATTGGATCTATGGGTAGGTATAGGGTGAAAATGGCAAAGTAAAGATCCCCCGATGGGGATGGTTGACTGGATGAATAAAAACTGTTCACTATGCATAGTCCATTATGTTCAACCACTAGAAAGAATCTGTTTTGTTTCTGTGTTCCTGAGTGGAAGATTCACCTTTCTATTTGTTCTGGTGATTATTGGATGCAGTGCTGATAGTGAGTGAATTACCATTTTTAGTTGATTGAAATAGGTTGGAACAGGATTTGAAAGGAAATGTTCTAATATGTAAACCTGTGCTGATGACAATTCTCTAAGAGGGGATTTCCTCTACAACTGGAGAGATCTCCTCCTACCTCCTACTCCTCTTCTGTTTCTGGAACAGGAAGTGAATGGGACCCTCCCAGCCAAAAAATGAAAAGTTTTGGCTTCATATACACTTCAAGAGTCTCTTCTATAAGATGATGAGACGAGGGTGTTCCTACATGGGATCAGGACAGGGAGAGAATACTGTTGACCCTCTGGTTATGCTGCAGGAAAGGGTTTATGGCACAGTTGGTCTCTTTAAAGGGAATATATAATATATATAGTTACATAGTTACTATACATAGGTTGAAAAAGGACAAAATTCATTGAGTTAAACCTCCAGGAAAATAAACATATCGCAGGTATAAAACCCTATGGACATAGTTGATCCAGAGGAAGGCAAAAAAAAACAATTTGCTCCAACAGGGGAAAACATTCCTTCCTGATTCCATGAGGCCATTGGATGTTCCCTGGATCAACAGTCTATGTTGTCTTTGCTTTAAAACTTTAATAACCAGTTAAATTCAGCTTTAGTGTACTTATCAGCATAATTAGAATGAACATTTGCATAAAATTGATTTTTTTTGATCATCTCAACTAATCACTACTTGTATTGTAACTGGGATGATTAGTGTTTTTATTTCTTAAATTAAAAAAATGGTTGAAATTGTATACAAATATTTTGAATTTTGATTACCAGCCGGACGTTACACCTCCTTGCTTGTTTTCATGCTTGTTCTGCTGAGAAAGTCCCTTGTTTACAAAGTTCAGTAGCTGATTCTGAAATTTACACATAAAGGGTAATAAGTCAGGGCAGTGACTTCCCTTCCCACCCTCTCTTGCTCGCCTTACCTGTCTGGCACAGGTATGGCACCTCAATACAAAGATTTAATTAAAACATGAGAAAGAGTCTGAAAGAAAACAGCCTTTGAGGGGAAATTCCTACAAGTAGGCTAGCATGTTATTGCTTTACTATCAGAATATCAAATTAGCAAATTAAAACATCACTGGTAACAAGTGGAAAATCCAGTCAAAAGGTACATAAATATATTGACATGCCATAGATAAGTACATTTCATATAAGAAAGTGATCATCTCAGATGAAAGGCCAACATGGATAAAAGCACCACCACTTACACATTTCGAGCCAATGGACTTTTACTCATTACTATGATTAAGTGCCTGTTGGCTTGAAACATATAAGTAGTTCTGGTTCTTTTATCCCTGCTGAAATAAAATTGGCCTTTTATCAAACTTTCTTTGATGTGCTGATGATTTTGCAATATTTAGATTTCTCACTTCCCCCGGTTCATGGTCCATACTGGGCCATGTTTGGAACAGATATCTATAGCTTTGATCATGGATATCTTCCAGCATCTGTTTTCATTATTTTTATGTATCTATTTTGACCATACGTATACGATATTACACTCACCATAGTTTTCTCTTAGTGTCTGTTTCTTTGATTTTGGCACGCGTTTGCTAGTGAGGTACAAAATTGTCAGTTCCTAAACTTCTTTTTTCCTTTTTGATTAAAACCACTTGACGTTATAGACAATGGCATCCAGGTGATTTCGTTTCTTTATCTTTTATTATAAAAGTGTTGGCACTTTCGCCTGCTGAGCATTACCGGCTCGGCACTGGAGTGAATTCAGAGTCATTTGCCGCTAAAAGGATTTAGCTACAGCTCCACTCCAGATCTGCTTCATTTCCAAGTTATATATAAAAGACAAACACAAACTGCTTCAACACTCTAATTTATCTTTTTCTCGGCTCCAAAATGTAGCTCTAACTCTGCTTCAGCTGCAAACTTCCCCTACATTTCTACTTCAGATTCAACACACAATTCTGATCCAACTCTAAAACTCATCTGCAACTCTTCTCTAGCTTTAACACTGTTCTCCATCTTGGCTCCAGCTGCAGTTCTGATCCAAATCACAAATTAAACTGCAATTTTGTTCCAACTTCAGCATCCATGCCCTTTTCTGCTTCAGCGCCAACACACAGCTACACTTTTATTCCAGCTATTTGCAACTCCAACACACAGTTCCAACTCTGTTCTTGCATTAACACTCAGCTCCAAATCCACTCCAGCTTTTCTCAAGTTCAACAACTTATTTAAGAGAATATCCTTTAGTTCACTTTGGCTCTATGGCACAAAGCTGACTTCTAGCTCCAGAACAGGAACATTGCTTACCATGATAATTAACTCGTTTCAGATTCACCTTACCAGTGATCAACTGAATCTTGCTTGGCAATACTTTTTTTACCAAAATCCATCCAGATTTCTGTTCCAGCTCCAACAAACAACTCTGTTTCTGCTCCAGTTTCAACACACAGCTCCACTTCTAAACCAGCTCCAAAACTAATCTCCAACTCAGCTCCTGCTCTAACACTCAACTCCAATCCAGAACCTTACTGACCATTATAACTGATGCTATTCAGAATTCACCGAATTGTGCTCTGCAATACACTTTTAATGGATACCTTGTTTGTGCTTGAGCTTTACCAATTATCTGAAGCTTTAACTCTCAATGGCATCTTAGTACCAGCTCGGACAAGTATCTTTAGCTCCAAAATTCTATTTTGACTACAGATCCAACACACCGCTTAAGTTCTGATTCAACTCCAAATCTTATGTGCAACTTTGCTCCAGGTCCAACACCCATCTCTGTTTCTGCTCCAACTCCAACACACAGCTACACTTCTTAACCAGCTGAAAAACTCATCTGCAACTCTGTTCCAGCTCCAACAATCAGCTCCAATCCCAATCCAGTTCTAGTTCCATGGTTTATCTAAAAGAAAATCTTATTTTGTTTAGGATCTAAGCCACAACCTCTAGCTCTAGATCAGGAACCTTGGAAATTGTGATATTTTATCCCATGAAGGTTTGCCTTTGCCAGTTTGGTTTGTAATGCTGTTTGGCACAGAAGCGAGCTGATTAAAGTGTCCCTGAGCTCACATCCGCCATCTTTACTGCTAACCTACAAGCACATTGATCTATAGCAGCATCCCTGATTTGAAGCATACTTTTCATAGCATACTTTTCTGTGCTTTGATGTCAATGTGATTCAGTTGCCCTCATTGGACAAGTCCACAAAAGTCTGAATCATTGAATTTTTGATATGCTTCTTGTAGTTTGTTCCCACATGGAAAGGAGAAACAAACAGGTTCTGCTTTACTAACTTGGACTTGTTCATCCCCTGAATACATTTACCAATAGACATACAGTATATCAGATCATATAGACTGGCCCAGTCCCAGTGTAATTCTACATCCATATAAACCCATCGATTTTTCATTATGTGTCAACCCAAATTCACCTGCTATGAAAGGACTCCACATTCCAAAATAAACAGCACATTACAATTACTGGTAACATAACTGTGGAGGTCTCCCTTAATGAGAAATCACTAATCCAAAGTGATTCACTTAACCTGAATAATTAACTTGCAACACTCTACACACATTAAAACAATGGCATAACTTTGCTCAACAGGCTTTGAAGTGTCACATTTACTAATCCAAAACTTCCTCTGTGTCTTTATTATAACATACTTTATGTTGCAACTGCATCTTGATAAATCATCGTTCCCAATCCATTAACCCCCCCGACATGGACCAACATGGAGAATTTGGCATGTTCTTCAGAAGCTGGTACACAATGTGCTATGAATCATCTATCACAGACAAGTTGGTAAATGCTGATTTATCTTTAATTACAGCTGGCTAATATTTGAAAAAAGCAACTTACATAAATAATATATTCATAGCACGTCTATAAAATACCCACAACGTCCCACAGGATTTAAGCTTCGTTATTACAGTATAAGTCTGGGCCAAAAAATATTAGAAAAAATATTCAGTGCAGGTGTGCAAACACATGTAGGTATTTTAAATCCTGCAAGAATAAAATATCTGTAAAATATGCATCAAGAGGGGTGCTAGACCTGCCCAGTTGTCTTTTCCCAAACTATTTAACCCTCTCCCAACTGTCCTCAGCTCAATAAAATTAGATCTAATTATTCTGTACTCCAGGGAAGGAACTGGGAGAGCTAATTAGGCGCCTTGAGATAAAACCACCACATGTGCACAGGACAGCTATGAGTTTTTTAAATAATCATTTTTTTTACTTATCCAAGATACAAAATGTTTTACATAGCATAAGAAAGCAGAACTCAGCTTTTTGGGGTTTTCAATGTAAAATATATAAATATATAAAAGCTTTTTCTGCATGGAGAGCATTAGACATTGTGAGATAGAGCAGTTGGTTACTGGAGCACCCCACTGAATTACCCCATGGTACAGAGTTTGGGTGAAAAGGTCAGCCCATGTAATAGTGCTTGGTGCTTGGGTAGCATGGCAAACCACTATATTCAGACTAGTGGTTTTTGCAAGCAGTTTTGAAGTTTAACGTTGGACTAAAAAAGATCTGTTCATTATCTTTTATAAGACAGCCAGCAGGAGGCGGCAGCATTGCCACACAGTTTTTTGGTAAGCATAGCATGCATATTTGGAATCTGAAAACCTTCACTAATAATGGGGCCCACAATTATCCACTCCCTCACTCTGGGGAATGGGTACAGGGTTACGCAGTATTTCTTACCCATTCTCAGAAATAAATAAATCAGAAATTATACCACACCACAGGTAAAAAACAGGTTACTCTCTTTTAAATATATAACTTTAGGATCCAGGAACGTGTATATAAAGCCCTAATGAATGATCTATCCAGCAATGGATCCAGTGTTGGCTGCCTTCTCCACACTGACAGCAGCTGCATTCACTCTTGTCATTTTGTCCAGCCAGGGACAGCTGTCCTCAGCTGCCCTCTTGTGTAATTGGCTGAACGAATCTAAAAAATCATGACGTGAACTCTTGCGGTAAATCAAGAAGATTCCTGGCAATTTAAATCTGGCATTTCATCTTTTTTATCTATGTAAGTGATGTGTGTGGCATAGTCGTCCTGCAGCACTAAGATGCATGCTTTAAAGTTTAGCCAGGTAGATATCTCCATGAAGATTTTATGTTCTCTCTATGTTTCCAGGGTGTACTCCCACGACCAAAAACATTCTGGCAGGTAATTTGTCATCCCCTGAAATTATCTTAGACTGTGTTAGAAGAACAGGTGCATGACCAGGAGTAGCCAACCATGTGGCTTTCAGGTATGAAAGGGGCCCTAGCATTTACATCTAATTCTTACATAGTTATCAATATACAGCCCAGGACACTTAGCATGAGGGAAATGAATCAAAATATAGGTCTGCTTTATGCATTTCTTGTGTTCAACTTTCACATGATTCTCATTCTTAAAACTTCCTTACCATGCTTTGTTTGCCCTAAATATTCATGCCAAAAAAATGACAGTGCCCATATTGACTTTACCCACTATACCTGTTAATGTTTTGTTAATCTTACTTAATACTTCTGTTCTTGTATAATGATTTAGTACTGAAGTGAGCGGATACACTTGACATAATTTCCTTGATTCATTCATCTGGCCGTTTGCCATCTATTGTATCCGATGCCAGGTTATGGACAGAACATACCTCATCTATGTCCAACCGTGGCATTCACTGGCACCCATTCCTCTGTGCAATGCTTAGGTCACCCAATCCCATCCTATTCTCTTTCACAATCATAAGGGTTGAGTGAAACTTCCCAGCATTCTCTATAATTATTTCATGTTTCAGACCACAACCTGGCATCTTGACAACTTCATGAGTTATGCTGGATCATCAGAACTGCTGGATATTTAAAGATAAATTCCGGTTAAAAAAATAGGATGTGATTTTAAAACAAGTGATGTTACTAATAATGACTGTAGAATTGTGTTTACTGACCTTTCCCGATCAAGGCCAAACTGTCGTCGCTTCTTGTGGCTTCCTCATTGAGTCACACCACAAATAAAAAGTACGACACAAATTCTACTTTTTTATTTCCGCTAAATATAAACATAGAGATTTGTAGGCTCTTCCCAAATTCAACCAGTTCTAAAATTCCCACAAGTTATTACTAAGACAGAGCTGCATACTAGTTTTAGAAGAATCAAGTCAATGTTTTTCTAGGCAACCAAGAAAGCATTGAGAAAAGCAATACAGAGGGGCTGGAAGGATTGACGCTCTCAGTATTTAATTCTAACTCTGGGCTGATGTCTTTCAGCAGTACTGCAACAAATGCATCTCTAGATGCAATATTCACCATCACTCCTGTTATGTCTCTTGCAGATGCTTTTCTTCACCTTAAGACATTCAACGTCATTCACCCTGGAGGACTGAGAACATACTGTGAGTGCACGGCAATATAGGTTTAGGTGGGAGTTTTGGACCCCAGAGATTTCCAGGGGGTGTAATTACAATCTACACACAGTAAGCCACAGAAAGTGCACAAATGGAGAGAACTGTGTACCACTGGTTCCAACCTGGGACCTCAGCCACAAAGGCCATAGTGCTAACCCCTGAGTCCCCATGCTTTGGATTCTAAATGCCCATTGCTGGTTGGTCCACCATTAAAGCGTACCTAAACTCAGAAATTTTACTTTACACTTTTAACAACTTTAGTCAACCCTTTTATGTAAGGTAAAAATTCTGTTGTTTGTTTTTTATAAGTGCAACACCCTTTTTTTAAATAAGAAACGGCGATCGAGAATCAATGGGAGTGCAAAGCCTCCCGAGATATCTACGTCACGCATCCCGGGAGGCTGTTGGGTGCTGCATCTGCGCATGCCCGAGCATCCCGGGCAAAAGAAGCCTTTTCGTGAAAAATGAAAAATATGCCGATCTAATGCATGTGCAGTGAGATCGGCAAGTTATTTATACCATCTTACATCACCGGATCGTAGGAAGAAGAAACAGGAAGAAGAGATGAAGATGGCGCCGCCCGGTGCGTCGGCTCGGGGGCGAATGCTGGGACGATATGGGACCCGATATAAGGCACCTACGGCCCTGTGGGATTGAAGGTAAGTGTATTTTTTTTTTGTTTTAGGCAGTTTTCAGTTTACTTCCTCTTTAAGTAATTGGATAGTTGGGAGCTATTTAGTCAACATTTTTACTATCCCTATGACCTTCATCATTTGAGGGATTGCTTTACCAGATAAATACTGCAAATAGTATTTACAACCCTACATACAACCCTAATCAACATTGTCCCTCTACCTACATAATATTCTGATTAATATTGAAATATAATGCATTTCCAGGTAGTAGAGGGAGGAGTGCCATGCAGGAAATTTCCTGCTCACCTAAATCCATTGGGTGAAGGGGCACCATTGGCTATGACCTTTCTTTTTCAGTCTCTCATTGTATGGGTACATTGAGCTTATGACAGGTTCACTTTAAGTAAAGGAGGAATTTCTGATGGAAATGATGATGACACTAGCTTCTGTTTTATGACGGCTCTGACGCAAAGTACGCAAAGGGTGCTGAGATTATCTACAATATGTGTGTCATACTTGTGTGCTGGATTTTAATATGCGGTTATTTAAGCACATAAAAATGCTCTTCCCCACTTCAAAAGCTGAAGACATCTCATTGAAAACACCAAATGACTAGAGATTACCGGCACTCCTTCAGCCACTGTAAAAATCAGGTCGTTATGTGGTAATGTAAAGAGTTTGAAGTCAATTGTTATCCCAGACCAGACCTTGTAAGTGCAACGCTTTATAGTCTTTTAAAATATCTTTCTTTAACATCATTCAGCTTTTTTAGTATGGAAGTGTAATGAGCAATGATGCTGTTCAAATACCGTAACTCCACAATAGTTTAGGTTTATAGCTAAATTCTAGGCAAATACTTAAATGTCCAAAAAAAACATTAATGCAAACTGTTTTACCATTTGTATTTCTACCCATGCAGTTCCAAGATATACATAGCACTGCCACAAAAGGGACCTGATATTTATCTCCCGCAGTTTGATAACCATTGCAGATCCTGTCCTTCCTCCAGCCAGTGATTGGGCAGTGAAAGGAGAAGCAGAAGACTGATAAGCTTAAGTTTCTTTCTCTTTGCATTCTCTATCTATCAACGTTCTTCTGAAATCCAGTGCAATTTAGTGAATAAATGTGCTGCTGCTTCTGTACAAGCTAATAACAAGACTCTAATACCAAGACAATTCCAATGAAACTGTTCAAGAATTCTACAACCAAAAATATACTGCCAAAGTACACTCTTGCTAAGGCCATCTGTGAAAATCTTGTACAGCTGTACACCCAAATTAGTATTTATTTCTTTTTTGTACTATTACCCCATAGCAATGCCCACCTTCCCATGCTATTTATGGCAAAAGCTTGCCCAGTTTCCCCACAGGGGGCCACAATTGCCTATTAAATTTGCTTCCGAATTAATTTTTTATATGGATGAGCTGAACCCTTGGTCAATCACATCTTGGCATATTGGCTCAACTTTAGTATTGGTGAGTTTTTGCAGGGACAGAGGGTGCAATATACTCAGTTTGCCCATCCATACCAAACATTTGGGCAAATGAGCCCAAGACGTTTATTTCTTGAAGGTAAGTCCATCAAAATCATTTATTTTCTGGGTGGAATTTTAAGTGCTCACACAGAAACCTTTATAGAAGTTACCAGTACTCCATGAAGCGGACTTCACCTCCGATTGACAACCATAACACATTTCACTCAATTTTATACCGATCAGGGGTGTCAAACCTTCAGATCAGTGTTTCTCAACCAGTGTTCCTGCAGAGGTTGTTAGGGGTTCCTTGAGCAATTTGTGCCTCGCAGTTACCCCTGACAACAATGATGTTTTTGGCTATCTGTAAGAATGGCAGCCTTCCCACTGGCCACCAGTGTAGAATGCATTTCTCTTAATGCCCATTAAGCCAATGTACTGTGAATATAGTAAATAGAGCAGGGGTTCCCTAGCAAAAGTTAGTTCAAGGGGTTCCCCCCCTGTTAAAAAAAGGTATAATTGTTCTTAACAGGCGGGTGATTCCATTGCTTGGCATAAATCAAACCAAGGTCAAAGTTGCACAAATTATATACCATGTTCATACATTTTAAAATTTTTAGTACATCCCACTATTAAAACATTTCACATTTAAATATACGTCAGTAGGTAAAAGTCAAAAAGCACACCATGGACGTCAACAAACTCAATACGCCCTTGGAAAGGGGACAGAAGCAACCGTTCCTTAGCTACAGGCAAAGCTCTGCATACAATAAACATACATTTTCCTGAATGCCAACCTCTGCCAAGTCAGCTGAGTGTTTTATTGGTTCCAACAAAAAGCTTCTTTGGAAGGTAAATTCATGTCAGTCTGAAAAGACCAGGGATACTGAAACATGATATCTAAAATTGTGTTTTGGATTCATATCAAACATGAATAATAATGCGTTGTCATGCAAAATTCAACTTTTTATTGCTTGCTTGAAGTATCTTCATGTATTGTTTTCATCCAAAAAAAAGGTGTGTGAGATAACAAGTGCCAAACATGTTTAGGAGCTCCAGGAGAAAGACTTCTATAGTAGAAAGCCACCTCCTGAGCCTCGTTATTGGCCAGTCATGCTGCTCTTCATTGTAAAGAACTAGCATTGAACTTCAGGAGATAGGTCAGATCCTTGTCCAGGAAAAATGGTGCTCCACCACCATCCTCTTCCCCCCCAGATCATCTCCTTTTTCACACTTTTCCTGAAATCATTATATCAGGCACATGACATACAAGGTCCTTTTTTCTTCTTCTGGTGGTGCTCTGCTCTACCCTCTGTAATGCCAAAGCCAGCACTGTTCTTTGCATCATTACACCTTGATTGGTGACATTTGTTGAAGAATGTAGTCTTCCACTGCAAATATGGTGGCTCAGAGTTTATCTCTCTGGCCTTTGCACCACTCAAGCCCAGGTTTGAATCTTGGCCAGGATACTATCTGCAAGGATTTTGCATGTTCTTCCCGTGTTTCTTTCCATAAACATGCATTTAGATTTGGTAGGCTTCCGCCAAAATTGACCTTAGACTGTGATAATGACATATGACTATGATAGGGACATTAGATTGTGAGCTCCTTTGAGGGACAGCTAGTGACATGACTAATAATAATAAATGATGCTGTATATCATGTAACTCAGCAGAATGACAACATCTCTTTGTGGAGTTGCATTACTAAGGAGGCCAAGGGTGAGTATTGCTGCCAAATCCTTTTTTAAAACAGTGGCTGGGGATCCTTTTATTAAAAGAAAAGGACAAATTGCTTGGATCTGGGTTTTAAAATGTTGCATAGTAAAACTCTAAAAAATTGATACTTTGGTTCAAGAAACTTAAATGGCATGCCAACTTTTTATATCCCCCTCATTAGCACCTGTATCTACAGTAATGCTTCTAGATTTACTCACACGTATCTAAAGATATGCAGATCATAGTTATTAGTTTTCCTCTGAAAGTAGATGCATGTTGATGGAATCATTTCCCCCTTTTTGTAGTATTGTGGTTTTTAATTGTTTTGACAGGTATTCATGAGTGTAGCATGAGCACATTAGTATATATTGCTGTATACATTTTAATGCATCTGCACGTCTTATAAATGCATTATTATGTATTCAATAGGGAAACAATCAGACCACAATTGCATTGAATCACATCCATGTTCTGTGCCATTGTATGCATTGCATGGGTAAAGATATTAACCCTGTGTGATATACTGTGTTCTAACATTTGCACATTCCACAATACTGTGCAAAATATAACACTCCATTGGATAAGCCCTACAAAATGTGTTTTTGTACCTTCAATATAAAAATACAAAAAAAAAGCCTGAAAATTTTTTTTTAAAGTTTTAATGGCAAGTAGGGAATATTTCAGTAAATGTGAGATTTGCCACTTATACCCCATAGACACTCTTGCCATCAGTGTTCCCACTGGGTAGATTCACAAAATGTAATTTGAGATTAAAATTTTACTGTGACAGGAACAGAAGGCGAGGGAACTATTCCAAACTGGGCAATGTTTCCAACAACAAGAAGGCCATCTCCAAACGTTACAGATATTTCCTTTCTCTTTCTGTTGCATCTGTAAAAATACATTGAAGGGAATCCCCCCAACAGCCAAAAAAATGCCAAAAAAATCTCACTTTCTTTTCCATTGATTGGCTTGTTTCTTTTCAAAAAGGGCTAGGGTGGTTTAAATTAATTTATAGGCACCCCTTGCCATACTAGTTAAATTTATTGTACGATAGTTTCAAAGAGCCCTCAGAGTTTGGAGATTCTGAGGCTTTTTCTTTTAATATACACTACTCAGATTACTCAGATTTTATAATGAAGGCAGATCCTCAGATTGGAAAGGGAATGGTCAGGCTAACATCAGAATTATTGAAAGTTTTTACATAGAGTCTGATTTAAATAATAAAGCTCTCCAAGGCTGGAGAGGATAGACTTTCATCAGTGAAGCTTGGGAATCCAGCAAACCTGGAATTGATTTCTTAAAAGTTGTTTGCTATTTGTTAGCAAATGTTTTTAGTTCTGGACCAGATGCATTCTCAGTTTGCTCGATCACCCAGCTTCACTAATGATAGTTTATACTTTAATTCTTTTAATTTTTTTTTATTTACACAACTTCACCATGAAACACCTAGGGTATAGCAATCACAATCTACAAACCTTCAGGCAAAGAAATAAAAAGAAAACTATCACTCAGTTTCCTTCTGGATCTTGGCACACGTTTATGACAGCTTTAGTGAACTCCATGGTAGATGATTCACTGCCATGAAATACATTGAGTTCTGTCAGTTGTTGGCAATGGGGATAACATCCAATCTTTATCTATTGTATACTAATACAGTGTATCAATCACCAACAAACTCTTAATTCTTTCTATGGAAATCCAGCCTAAGATAAATATATGCACTGATTTCCATTCATTCCTGCAGCTTTATTTTCCCTGAAATATATCATGACTGCTAGAAATAAGTATTACATTTTCCTTTGATTGCTTGCTGATATCCAGGTAAAGAAGTGACTCCTTTGGCTTTTATTCTAAGGGTCATCTTAGCCACTGATAGAGGTTGGGTGTTGAGTCAGATCCTGGTTTCTTGTATGTTTTGGATACCCAAACAGTGATTTTCCTGCCATAATTTCTAGCTGTCCACCTGAGAGTTCTTGCTGTGACCACTCATCTACCTGTGACCGCCATCTCCTTTTACAATTTCCCATTACATAATTAAAAAAATACCAGGTATATAATGGGCACAACAGAAATGAGGACTAAAGTCAATAAATGGCATATGAATGTCAGGAAAAAATATCAAATATGGTCTACCGAAGACTGAAACTCCAATGATATGAAGAATGAAGCTGCAGAAAAAACCTTTTACATGATCTATATCCATAATGTTTTTATAGATTCCTACTTGCTCTGTAATAAGCCATTCCCGCCCCACTGATACATTTCAGGGTCCTTTACTATAATCACATGACCGGCCTACCAGGAATATTTGAAAGTTTCTCATCAAGAGTAACACTTACATTAAATAACCCATTTGCACTGTTATGGAGCTAACACAGTTTTCAGTGGCAGTGTATCTTGGCATCACAAAAATATTTGACCTTGACATTGATAATTTTTTGCTTACATACAGGAGAAATATCTTTTATTATAAAAAAAATGCTTTTATCTGGTAGTTTTAGCAGCGACACATTTATAAAATGTTGCTGCTTTTGGATGGCAGGGGTAGTAGACTGAAAATACTTATATTTGTTTTAATGTTTGAGCAAAAACTCTTTTTTTCTAACAGGACCACATCAGAAGGCACTGGGAGATGTCTTCCTAGAAAATTAAAGCTACAGTCCTGGTATGTTAGTAAAACTGAAGATTTAGATAAAGAGGTGCATGGAATTTGGGGTATTAGTGTGAGGTGTTTTAGGTGGTGATCTTAGGTGTTTCAGTCTTTCGTTAAACTTCTGGAGGTTGAGTATAGATTCATTCATAAAAAAAAAAAAAATAAGTTTGATGGGTTACGAGAAGAATTCAGTTCCTGTGACCGGTACACACAGCAATGTGTAATTCTTGAAGGGGTTCTTTCTACATACTTGACACATACTTTACACTCACCCTATCTTAGTGAAACATGGCATGGTTTCACTTCTCGATTTACTGTGCAGTCTTTGAAGTATCATTTATAGTTTATTATCGTTATTCACCGGTGGAAAACCCAAAACACAGCACAGAGGAGATATAGTATGGATCACAGTTAATCATTGATTGTAATCATTCACTATTTATTGTACAGTGCTGTGTAATATGTTGGCGCTAAATAAATCCTGTATAGTAATAATAACATGTGGATGAAAAGTTATCTCTATCAATCTATTTTTTTTTTTATTATAATTATGCAAAAATAAAGAGTATAGTTAAATCTATCTATCTATCTATCTATCTATCTATCTATCTATCTATCTATCTATATATCTATCTATCTATCTATCTAAATAAATAAACCATCTATCTATCTATCTATCTATCTATCTATCTATATATCTATCTATCTATCTATCTCTTATCTATAAGGCCGGAGTTTGCCGACCCCTGATGTAGACTAATGTGTGTTTATACAAATCTTAATTATCTGTAGGAAGTGTTTAAATGAAGATCTAATGTTCACCTGCCGTTGGCCCCTAATTAGACGTACATTTTTTTCATATTTATCAGCTATAGGTGTAGTATTAGTTATTGCAGTGAGGCTTACTTTATATGAATTTTACTTTCTTTTTTTCTCTTTCTTTTCGCTTTCTCCCTTGCGCACACTTTTTCCTTCTTCTTACCTTATCTCTCTCTCTTTGCTCTCCATCGCTCTCTACCCCCATCTCTTTCTTTCTTCTTGCTCCCTTTTCTCTCCATCCTTCTTTCTTTCATTTGCCCCAACAATAGAGCGTACATCTTTTTCACATGATAACATCTACCAGCAATAGGTGTAGTATCAATCAGAAGGCACTGGGAGATGTCTTCATAGAAAATTTAAGCTACAGTCCTAAAGGTATGTTAGTAAAACATTAAGTAATGAGATGCATCTCTCTCATCCTTCTATCTCCCCTTTTAGAATACGTTTAATTATATTTGTCAAAATTTGTATCAGTTTCTATAAATATAAGAAAAAAACCTTTTTACATAACAACTTGAGCACACAGATACTTTTTATATGCCTATTAAAATAGAAATAGCAATATTAATTAACACTGAAATCTAGTAACCTAATTAAATTTTCAATTTAGTTCCCGTAAGAAAATGATGGAGCCTGCATAATAATGTCTACACAGTCACTTCCAAAACAATAATAAATTCTTCATCCTATGCATAATTCAGTAGAATAATATGTATAATTCAGTCATTTTTTTTAGGTAGCACTTCTCCCTGATCTCTAAACTGCAATTTATAACAATCAGTATTCTGCCCCTAGGGGGCACTCTTGCTGTTTCAATTAAAATACCTCTTTAAAAAAATCCGCACTAATTCGAAAGTATAATATTCAGATTTGGGTGTAGCTATTACATACAACAGATTGCAAAATATCCATGCATGGCCCATCTGCTCTGAGTAGTTCTAAATGAGCAGACAAGATGGTATTTTGTTAAAAAGTGGGAATGTAAAGGGATTGAAAATTGGCGGAAAAAAAGTTAAAATGTGAGTGCACAGAGGTACCTCAGATGAATAAAGTGTATGTACTCCCCTGTAATGAACTCTTATTTGCTTCCTTTTTGGTGTGTTAAATACATCATTGAGAGCCTTTTGTTATAATTGAATCACATTATGCCTGTCAACCCTGCTAGAAATTAAGTGAGTCCCTGATTATTATAAATTATATTCATAATTAATCATTATTAATATTAATATTAATAATAATAAAAAACAGTATTTATATAGCACCAACATATTACGCAGCGCTGTACATTAAATAGGGGTTGCAAATGACAGACTATCCTCTATCTATCTATCTATCTATCTATCTATCTATCTATCTATCTATCCTCTATCTATCTATCTATCTATCTATCTATCTATCTATCTATCCATCTATTTATTGTTAGTAACAAAATATTTAAAATTCATAGGTATCCCTCCATCCATCTATCTACATAAAGCTGAGCTCAGATTACCAGATTAATCCATTTTATCATCAATATCACCCAACTTTATCTCAGGGCAGCTGGTCAGGTTTGGAAAGCACCTAGAAGGTAAAGAAGCCAAAAGCTTTCAGACCAGAGGTGTAGTTACATTTCTACATCACACCATTACCTCTACTGATATATAAATATATATATAGACCAGGGGTCGGCAAAGTTTTATGGCCACTAGGCCATTTATAGGGTGGGTGGGAGCACACTAGGCCGGACCTGCCCTAATAGCCCCGCCCACCAACAAGGAACGCCCTCTGAAGTGAAATCCCTCTCCTCTGTATGCATTGCGGAGGAGAGGGATTTACCTTCAGGGAGCTTTCCCTATTTACCGTGGCGGCGGAAGTATCAATGCCGGCCGCGGTAAATAGGGGAGCAACTGCAAGGGGACGGCAGTGGAAGTTTCTAACGCCCCCTGGCCGATCCCCCGGCAACCCGCGGCATTAGGCCAAATCTGCCAGGAGGCGTTAGGCCGGAACGAACTACCGGCTAGGCCGTATCTGGCCTAAAGGACGGAGTTTGCCGACCCCTGATGTAGACTAATGTGTGTTTATACAAATCCTATTTATCTGTAGGAAGTGTTTAAATGAAGATCTAATGTTCACCTGCCATTGGCCCCTAATTAGACGTACATTTTTTTTCACATGATAACATTTATCAGCTATAGGTGTGGTATTAGTTATTGCAGTGAGGCTTACTTTATATGAATTTTACTTTCTTTTTTTCTCTTTTTGCTTTTTCTCTTGCGCACGCTTTTTCCTCCTTATTACTTTCTCTCTCTTTGCTCTCCATCGCTCTCTACCCTCATCTCTTTCTTTTCTTCTCTTTCTTCTTGCTCCCTTTTCTCTCCATCCTTCTTTCTTTCGTTTGCCCCAACAATGGAGCGTACATACTTTTCACATGATAACATCTACCAGCAATAGGTGTAGTATCAATTATTGTAGTGATGCTTACTTTATATAAATTTTAATTAACATACATTGCCATTTAGGTAAGGAGTTGATCTTTCTCTTTCTTTATTTCTTTCCTTCTTTCTTCGAGCAATAATCTCTTTTTTTCTCATTGAACCATGTTTGGCTAACAGGACCACATGGGCATTAGAAGGCACTGGGAGATGTCTTCATAGAAAATTTAAGCTACAGTCCTAAAGGTATGTTAGTAAAACATTAAGTAATGAGATGCCTCTCTCTCATCCTTCTATCTCCCCTTTTAGAATACGTTTAATTATATTTGTATCAGTTCCTATAAATATAGAAAAAAACCCTTTTTACATAACAACTTGAGCACACAGATACTTTTTATACGCCTATTAAAATAGAAATAGCAATATTAATTAACACTGAAATCTAGTAACCTAATTACATTTTCAATTTAGTTCCCGTAAGAAAATGATGGAGCCTGCATAATAATGTCTACACAGTCACTTCCAAAACAATAATAAATTCTTCATCCTATGCATAATTCAGTAGAATAATATGTATAATTCAGTCATTTTTTTTAGGTAGCACTTCTCCCTGATCTCTAAGCTGCAATTTATAACAATCAGTATTCTGCCCCTAGGGGGCACTCTTGCTGTTTCAATTAAAATACCTCTTTAAAAAAATGCGCACTAATTCGAAAGTATAATATTCAGATTTGGGTGTAGCTATTACATACAACAGATTGCAAAATATCCAAGCATGGCCCATCTGCTCTGTGTAGTTCTAAATGAGCAGACAAGATGGTATTTTGTTAAAAAGTGGGAATGTAAAGGGATTGAAAATTGGCGGAAAAAAGTTAAAATGTGAGTGCACAGAGGTTCCTCAAATGAATAAAGTGTATGTACTCCCCTGTAATGAACTCTTATTTGCTTCCTTTTTGGTGTGTTAAACACATCATTGAGAGCCTTTTGTTATAATCCAATCACATTATGCCTGTCAACCCTTTTACAAATTAAGCGAGTTCCTGATTATTATAAATTAATATTCATAATTAATCATTATTAATATTAATAATAATAAAAAACAGTATTTATATAGCACCAACATATTACGCAGCGCTGTACAATATATAGGGGTTAATGACAGACAGATACAGACAGTGACACAGGAGGAGGAGACCCGGTCCAGAAGAGCTTGCAATCTAACAGTATTATTATTATTATTAATAATAATAATAATAATAATAATAATAATAAAAAACAGTATTTATATAGTTCCAACATATTATGAAGCGCTGTACATTAAGTTAATTGTAGTGAACTGATGACACCCTAAAGAGTCATTGGGCCTGATTTATTAAAGCCCTCCAAGGCTGGAGAGAGTACACTTTCCTCAGTGAAGCTGGGTGATCCAGCCAACCTGGAATGGATCTGGTCTGGGATTAAAAACAATTGCTAACAAATAGCAAATGACTTTTAAGAAAATTATTCCAGGTTTGCCAAATCACCCAGCTTTACTGATGAAAGTGAATCTTCTCCAGCCTTTAATAAATCAGGTCCATGGGCTATGGTCAGACTGTCTGTGAGGTTGCGTTGCGGTTACTGGTTTTTCATGTCTCAGGGAAGATGCTACACGTTGCTTCTTTAGGTGGATCCTCATAGAGAAGTGGCAGTGGGTGCTTCAGTACTACTCACTGCTATTCACTGTCAAATTCATGGCAGGTTTACCAGTTAATAACTTAAAGTTTGATATCAGCAAGAGTTGTTCCATTTAAAAATCATTAATAGGTACATTTGACCTGGTGTTGACCTGCTTCAGACCCACATCTGACCTGCTATAGGAAAGCCTAATTCACACGATGCAAACAAAAGCTTGTTCACGCTGGCTGTTAAGGTATGGGTGAATATAGAACTATATAACAAGCCAGGACTCAAATTATTTCAGTGTAAAAGAACTCAACACTGGAGTTAAAATTGTCTCTGAAATACATTTTTGTGAAGTTTTATTGAGGTCACATGACCATAAAAGCTCCAGTATTGGCAGAGCGTGGCTGGGTGAGGGGGTTGTGATATCTGGCCAGTGCCGTGTATTGTCTACAATTGGAGCTGTCTTACCTTTTACTAATATTGGCCACTGTGCTGAAGGCTCTGATTGGCTGCTTGGCCACTCACAACACCCCATCCAACCTTAAGCAGGCTCATGCATGTAATACGTATGACTATCAGGGCCAGGATGGCACAGAAATTGCATGGAGAAGGCCTGCAGGATCTCCAGGACTTTACTGGACTGCCCATTTTTTTTAACCATAAGGAAATTTATATTTAAAGTTTGCAATCACTTTAGGGCGTTTTACAGTTTTCAACCCAATTTAAAATGTTACATTACTGATATTACAGTCATACAAGTGGACTTTCCCCCAACCCTAACCTAGAGGAAATTTCTTTAACCAACACTCTGATAATGCTAATTAGAATGAAGTCAATAAACTACGTTCACAACCCCCTATTTGGTTTCCTGTCAGAGAGTAAAATGTTTCTACTACTGACATAAAAGGAGAGTTTCACTTCTCTGCCCATAACACGATGGAATAAAGGCTGATATAGACTCATATGGAGCAAGACAACCACTTTCTTTAATAGAAGACGTCATGAGTTACCCATTGGGAGGGAATTGACATTTTTTGGAACACACATTATGATGACTTGAAACTGAAAACTCGAGATAAGCAAACCAATCAGGCAACTTAGAGGGGTTCCGAGTGATTTATGAATCATACGTAGGTTTCAAAGTCAGACCACCTACTCATGGCGGGTGTTGTAACCTGGTCACCAAGAATGTTGTATGGCTTGTAAAGCTTGGTACTGACAGAGAATTTGGGTCACGGGGACAGCCAGGAGTTTTTTTTTTATATATAAGCCATGAGTTACCCATTTGGGAGGTAAATTATATTTTTTGCATATGGAACACAAATTATGATGACTAAAAATGGAAAACTACAGATGAGCAAATCAATCAGGTAACTTTAAGGGGGTCTGGGTAGATTATGAATGGTACGTAGGGTTCAAAAACAGACAAACTACTCTTGGCGGGGGTTGGCGGGGGTTGTAAAAGACCCCCCCCCTAGTCACCAAGAATGTCTCAGGGGTCGGTACCTGTACTGACAGCAGATTTGGGGCACAGGGAAAGCCAGAAGAATATTGCAGAAGTATACAGTAAATTGTTTTTTTAATAGAATACATAATAAGTTACTCAATGGGAGTGAACTGACATTTTTTGGATATGGAACACATGTTATGATGGCCTGAAACTGAAAAATAGAGATGAGCAAATCAGTCAGATAATTTTCAGGGGGTCTGGGCTATTTCTGAATGGTAGGTAGGTTTCAAAGACCAACAATCTACAATAAGGGTTATAAAAGACGGACCTGGTCACCAAGAATGTTGTATAGCTTGTGGGGCTCAGTACCTCTGCTGAGCGCTAATTCGGGGTACTGGGATAGCCAGAATAATCTTGCAGAAATATACAGCAATATATTAAGCCAAGTGTTACCCATTTGGAGGAAATTGACATTTTTTGCATATGGATCACAATTTATGATAACCTGAAACTAAAAACTAGAGATGAGCAAATCAATCAGGAAACTCAGAGGGAATGTGGAAATTTTATGAATGGTAAGTAGGTTTCAAAGTCAACCAATCCAATCTTGGTTGGGGAAGTAAAAGACAGGCCTGGTCATCAAGACTGATGTAGGGTTTTCATAGCTTGATACCTTTGCTGAGAGCTATATCGTGCATATGGTTAGTCAGAAGAATCTTGCACAAATTTACCACAAGACACTGATCTTTTTTAATATTATAAGCCATGAGTTACCCATTTGGAGGGAATTTACATTTTTTTGCATATGGAAAACACGTTATGATGACCTGAAAACTAGAGATAAGCAAATCAATCAGAAAACTCAGAGGGCATTTTGCAATGTGTGTACAGTTGGTCCTCCCTCTTTGGTAAATACAATTCAGAGAATAATAGGGAGCACAGAGAGAGAACAAAGAAAGAGGTTCGAGGCTCAAAAGTATTGTGTCACACTATGAATGTATTATTACATCTTAACTCACATACATAACAAAGTCATACAAATACATAATTCACAAACATATATTTGTTAGTATGTTGTATTTCTCTTGCCTAGTTCTGGTAAAAGGAATCACAGAAGTGGGAACATTCTGTTCTAGATCACAGAAATAGGATAGTTCACTAGACATAATATTGCTAGCATGGACATTAAACAGCAGAGAATATGTATGGGAAACAGGAAAAAGTGATAAGACCATGTTTTCCGTATAAGTCCCCAACGCGTTTCGCCCAGATTAGGCTTCCTCAGGGGTATCTGACTTTATACGATTTATGGTCTGTGTATACAGAGAAGTTGTATATAAGTAACAAATGTATATCACAAATAACTATACAAAATAAAGTGTCATAAGCAATGATGGTTATATTGCAAATTAGTGTTCAAATTTTCAAATATAATAATAGGGGGTCCATATGTAACTGATCTATGGTCCGTCTCAATTTAGGTAATAAGTAAGAAAAGTGTAAGCTAGTAGTATAGATAATACTTACAGGTAGTAGGAAGGTCGGGTCTTAAATAGTGTATTCAAGACATAATATGTTTTGTTAACTTGAACCAATGTTCCCACGTCTGACATTCCTTTTACCAGAACTAGGCAAGAGAAATACAACATACTAACAAATATATGTTTGGGAATTATGTATTTGTATGACTTTGTTATGTATGAAGTTAGGATGTATTAATACATTCATAGTGTGACACAATACTTTTGGGCCTCAAACCCCTTTCTTTGTTCTCTCTCTGTGCTCCCTATTATTCTCTGAAAGGTTTCAAAGTCAACCAATCTACTCTTGGTTGGGGCCATAAAAGCCAGGCCTGGTCATCAAGAATGTTATTGGGCTTGTGAAGCTGGCATTTGGATATGAATAGTAGCTATTCATAAAAATCGTCCACTCTACTCTTGGCTGGGGTCACACTCTGGTCACCAGGAATGTTGTAGAGCTCAGACAAGCAGATTCAAATGACATGGATATCCAGAGGCATCTTTCAGAAGTCTACAGAAGACACCCACCTTCTTTATTAGAATATGTTATGAGTTACCCATTAGGAAATAATTGGCATTTGTTTACGTGTTATGACAGCCTATTACTTACCTGAGATGAGTAAATTGATCAGAAATTATGAATTAATGAATAGTATGAATAATAGAATGAATTATGAATAGTAGGTTTTTATGAAAGTTGGCCAATCTACTCATTGCTTGGAATACGACATTCCCGGGCATGTAAAAGGTTATAGGCTCTGAGGAGTTGGTGTTTAGGAACCATGCTGGAGTCTTTAAAACCAGCTCTGGGCACCAACAATGTTGTAAGGTTTATAGAGTTGGAGCTCTAGTAAACAGATTTGGGTCACAGAGATATCCAGAAGTTACGTGCGGAAGTCTACAGGAAGACACTCCCCTTCTTTACCAGAATATGTCATGAGTTACTCATTAAGAGGGAATTGACATTTTGTACACATGTCATGATGGTCTGTAACTAAAAACATGAGATGAGCAAATAAATTAAACAACGCAGAGAGAATCTGTCCAATTTATGAATGCTAGGTAGGTATCAAAGTCAACCAATCTACTCTTGTTTGGGGGTGCAAAACATAGTCCTGGTTACCAAGAATGTTGTTGGGCTTTTGTATCTGATACTCGGTACCTCCTCAGATCTCAGGGATAGCAGTAAGTAACTAATAGAAGTATACAACAAGACAACCACCTAACAGAAAGCATCATAAGGTACCCATTGACAGAAATGACTCTTTGTGCACATGGAGCCTGAATGTTTTGAAGGTCTTTAACTAAAATCTAAAGATAAGCAAATCAAATTGATAAGTAAGGGAGAATCTGTTCTATTTATAAAAAAGAAGTATCCATGAATGTTGTCCACTCCACTTTGATGGGTATCCTAAAAGACCTGGGCACCAATATTGTTGTAAGGCTTGTATATCTGATGTTCAGAACCTCTTCTGACAGCTCATTCAGACCACAAAGCCCAGAAACGGCATATTGAAGTAGTTGATACCTCCTAGTCGCTCTCTTCGCTCCTATGACCTTCTAATGACTTCCTCCCTTATAACCTCATCACATGCGTGGTTCCAAGACTTTTCTAGAGCTGCCCTGACTCTTTGGAATGGTCTTCCATGTTCTCCTCAGCTTGCTCCTACTTTCTGCTCATTTGACAGGCACTTAAAACCCATCTTTTCAAACTCACTTACCCATCTTCTTCTGTCTTCTAAAACCCTCACTACTTTCCCACCACTACATATCTCCAATCCTATTGTATGCTGCTTCCCCCACCTCCTGGATTGTAAGCTCTTCTGGGCAGGGTCCTCTCCTCCTCCTGTGTCACTGTCTGTATCTGTCTGTCATTTCCAACCCCTATTTCATATAATATGCAAACCTGCATAATATGTAGGCGCTATATAAATTCTGCTTGATTATAATAATAATAATAACTCTTCTGCTTCCTTTATACCTTCTATTGGGTATCCATAAATCTTAGACAGTGACACCAGATTTTATTTATACCATTTGTCGTACTAGAGAATATCTACTTCAATTCTGCAGCAAAGGTTCCTTACATCTTCCTTTTTCCCTTATTTTGAATGTACTAAGGTTTTTCAGGATGAGAAGATCCCTGATTGTGTTTTCCCAGAATTTTTCCTCCTCCACTCAACCATTTGGTCATTAAGCCATATAAAATAAATTCATACCTGCCAATGCATTTCACTGGTATTACAATAAAAAACGCTTGGCTATAACATTACCATTTTTACAGAAAAAAATGATAAATGTAAAATAAAAAAAATGTGCCATTATTCGACTTGACCCTAGTCTACCCATCTTGTGCTCAATTTTCTAGAAAAAATGCAAACCTTTTCAAAAAAGGAAAGAAAAGCAATCTAGTCGACAAGATCACTTTAAATCATTATACTCTTCTCTGATGGCTTTCTTCTTTCAAATCCTCCTTGTTGGTCTTTTCTTAGTAAAGGCAATGAAAAAAGACTTCCGATTGGCTGTTCTTAGCGATGCCCCTTTTGTTTTTGTTGCTGAAAATTGTCTTTATTGTGTACAGCCATACTATCATAATTGACTCCGCTGCTTGTTCACTTTATAGCTGACCAAATAATAGTATCAGTGTGCAAATAATGACTTCTCTGCTAGGCATTCCTTGGCACAATCCGTGATATTAGGAAATTCCATACTAGGAGGAGTTTCCTCTGATGATAGGGCCATTGTGATATTGCAGGAAAATGTTTCTTCCTCTAATCACAGATAGATTTTATGAATGAATGAAATTTTCCTTAAAAGAGGTCACATAGTATTTTGTCGTTTGTCTGGATCACTGGGGGGGGGGGGGGGGGGTGTTGAGTTCCACAATAGGACAATCTATAGTAATTTAGAAAATAATGCAAACATCAAACCCATTAGATTGTCAGAAAGAGAAAATGTAAAAGCGTAGAAAGGTTATGTTGAGGGTTAGATTTAGTATAATTGGAATTAGGGTTACACATAGAATTAATGTAAAGAAAAATGTAAATTTGTTGAAACGGTAAGAGGTACAAGGTTAGTTGGATAGTTGGGGTAACAGGAAGGGTTGGTGTTAGGGTTGGGATTTATAGGAAAAATTCAAGTGAGAGATGGGGATACAAGCAGAGTAAGTGTTAAGATTGGGCTATGGGGACGGTTGATACGAGAATTATGCTTACAGGGAGAGGGAATGTAAAGGGTGGGCTTACAGGGACAGTTGGTGAAGGGGTTGAGGTAACGGGGAGGTTAAACTACAGGGGTTTGTATTAGGGTCACATCTAAGGTGCATCTAAGGGTTGGGGTCACGATCCTTTCCAAGGACTAAGCACTGCAGGATGCATGAACGAGCGCTATACATACAGCACTGTTCTGCTCTATGGAGAGGGGAGAATGATGGAGCGGCACCCCTCTGCGCGCTCTCCCCCTTGCACTACGATCGTTCGTCGTCCATGGTCTGTGGATCTGCAAGGATGGTTGTTCGGGCGATGGACAACGGGCGCTGTACACACCCCAGATTCTCATCCGATATCAGCCCTGAACTGATTATTGGGCAAGAACCATTGGACGTGTGTACGTAGCTTTAGGGTTACAGGGAAGTTATAGGGTTAGTATAAGAGTTAGAGTAACAGAAAGGGTTGGATTAGAATTGGCATTTCAGGGAACATTTATGAGAGACGGGGTTACAGGGAGGGCTAATAAAAGGGTTGAAATTATAGGGAAGGATAACCTACTCTAGCAATTTTCTTAAAGCTGTATCTTATTATGTAAGGTCATTGGGTCAATCGCATAATATCATGGCTCCTCTTTATCTTCGTCTACCAGTAACCCAGGCACCATGCTGACATACCCCAAAGGAAAAGGTCTACATTGGGCTGCAGCATTCAACATATGAATCTGAACTTTGGAGCGGTGTGTCTGTTGCAGCCAGTGCCATGGAAAGTTGCATTTTTTGCTTTTGTAGGTGCCATGCAATTGTTTTTTTTAAAATATGGAATTCCCCATTAAACAGGCAACGCTACACAACAATATGAAAACATTGTATTCCAACCAGGGGAAATATATAGTAAATTATATTCCGCAATCTAAAAGCCACGGTTATGTTTTCAACCTGCTTTCTGGACCTATAACGGCTAAAGAACCCTGTGTGTTCTACAGGTGTGTCAGATACCTGGTCCACCTCTGAATGCCGTGGTTCATTCCGCCAGTTCCTACATTACTGCAGGACACAATAGTGAGTTAGGGACCAGCGGATTGAACCACAGAGTGGGGGAGCAGGCACCCAACATATGTGAAAGTATATTGAAAAAAGAAGATTACAGAAGAAAATATTTTAACTGCAAATTGGTAAGTTTTAAGTATTTTCCTTTTTCCATTTATTAAAAAAACATTTTCATCCAGCAAAATAGCTGCTTGAACTGATCCTTTAAACTCTTCCTGTGTAGGTAATGTGGATGTAATATTGCAGAAGTGTGGAGAGACTGAACAGGATGTCCTGATATAACTCCTTCTATCCAGAGATATACGCGCCATTGCTAATTTTTCATGGGAGGATTTTCCTTCTTCTGTGATATCAGCCTCGTTTGTTCTAGCAGAGTGGCTGGATAAAACCAGAGGAAAGTCAAACATCCGTTTTTTCACTCATTGAACAATAAACTTTAGGGCATCTCTGAGTCATAAAACAAATACATCCGTCACATTGCTGGCAGATATGAAGAAATGTGTACATATAGTTGACCCTTCCTAGCATTTTAATTTTTTTTCTTTTCAATGAATGAACTCTGTTTTTTTGCACATAAAAGAAGCAAACGAGTAAAGTGTGCAACAGCCTGGAACCAGGACACTCCATGTTTGCTTTTGTTTTTAAGCACAAAGGACTGATATGTTTGAAGTTCACCCCATTGTCTCAATTACAGTCGTTTGCAATGTTTATAAGACCCATAAGTATTGCTTACTTGTTTGCCAAAGTGTAAGCTGCAGAGTGGTCACACTTTGTTTAGGAAGTTACTCATTTCGGATAAGCATATGCATGTCTGGGGGTCTAATAATTCTAGTAATGCATGCTTATTAAAGGTCAAAGGCCATATGTATCACTTATCTTAGTGTAGAAGTTGTAACTTTCAATTATGTGCAAAGGAAAGGTTTCTAAAAGTGGCCCTGCAAATTTGCATTAAAATAGTAAGTTCAGACTAGAGATTTTTGCAAGTAGTTTTACCTCTCGAAATTGCTTGGGACAAATAGTTAATATTGGACTGAATGGAAGTGTTTATTATCCTTTATTTACTAGACCATTTTATATATATTTTATATGGGAATATTGCTGCAGATTTTATGGAGCAGCATGTATCGTCCAGGGGTAGTTTGCTGCCCCTGATGCCTCCATAGCTTGGAATCGGTGCCACTTGCAATTGATTGATTTAAAGCAATGTATGAGCTTTTAAAAGAATTTGCAAGTAGTTAAAATTAAAAAATGAGAAAAAAAGACATATATTGTCCCTATTTGGTTTATATATGCACGCTGTTTAAATCAACCTTGGTTGTCTCCTACTGTTCTTGCCCCCCCCACACCTTGTTTTTTGTAATTGTACAACTGTATATTTTTAAAAATGTTTTCTTTTATTTGGACTACCTTCTCCCCCCTATTATT